>NC_056729.1:909685310-909887810 GCF_019279795.1 Protopterus annectens
CACACACACACACACACACACACCCCACGCACACCACGCACACACAAATACACCACGCACACACTCAAACACACTGCTACAGCACTCATCTAAACAGGAATCTATCAAAAAAGCCAATGAGTTCCATCTCAATCACAGGAACATTCAACAAAATACATGCATTTGTGGTAGATGGTCAAATGTTTTTTGGTTGATACAGGACTTATTGACCACATCCCTTCAAGTCTCATTTCCTTGAATGCTAAATGGTATGAAAAGAGGACTTGCTCTTTCACAGAACAGACTCAATGGTTTATTATTTGCTGGAATGGGATGACTATTTATTGAATCAACTATGTGCTATATATATATATATATATATATATATATATATATATATATATTTAGAAATCTGTCTGTCCAATATGAAGCATAACAAACCACAGCTGCTGCTATCCTTTCCTTTCAGTTTGCATTGGACAGTTATTTAAATTCTGACTTGTGAAAAAAATTAAGCCAAGGACTTCTGTGTCACACAGTTTTTGGTCCTTATTTTCTTCCTGAGGTTTCAGACAGCTGCAATGAGTAACTAGAAATAATAGCAGCAGATGCAGTTGCTATTGTTTGCCATCAGTCTATTTATATGAGACATTTTATTTTATTTTCACTTTGAAGTTCCAATTCTATTTTTTATGTGCAATCAGATTTTTTAAAGTGCTAAGTTATTATTTTTTATATTATTTATTCATTAGTAAAAGCTTGTGGCCAATGTTTTATTTAGTTTATGAAGGGTATTCTCACAGTATTGGTGTGACTGTTGGCTTCTGACCCTTCAGTGCTCCTACTTAAGAGCAAACCTGCAATCTATCCTAAAAAAACTATAGACCAATAACTTGCCTTCTAAAGATGTATAAACTATACACTGGAATTGATGCTGATAGAGTTTGTAGTCATTTAGAAGAAAACTCAATCATGGCAATAGAATAAAAAGGTAATAAAAGAAAGTCATATGGAACAAAGGATCACTGGTTGTTAAATAAAGTCATAATGGAGAACTGTAGAAAGGGAAAGAATCTAAGTAATGCATGGATAGACTATAAAGCATTTGACAGTATTCCATATTTATAGATAAAAGAGTGCTTAAAAATGTGTAAGATATATCCTACATTGATCAATTGCATTATGGCAACCATGAAACAGTGGAAAACCACTTTGCAGTTAAGCCATTATAAAGGACAAATTATTATTCCAGGGATGAAAAATTCAAAGGGGGATATTCCAGGGTGACACTATGTCACCGTTGCTCTTTTGTCTTGCCCTTAACTCACTGAGTTGTCTACTTAACAGATTAGGTCATGGCTACAATTTGGCTCCCACAAAACAACAAAGTATGAATACTTCTTATCTTTTTTTGTAGATGATTTAAAACTGTAGAGTTTATCAGATGAGGAACTGAAAGCACACTTGCAAGTGGTCAAAACGTTTTTCAGATGATTTATTGGTCTTCATAAATTTGCAAAAACAACCTTTAAAGCAGGAAAGCTGCAACACCAAGAAAACATCAGTTTGGGGCAGGGATGTGATATAAAAGAACTTGAGCAACAGGAAGTTTATAAATATTTAGGAATTGATGAAGGATCAACAATAAAACATGAACAAATGCAAATAAAACTTAGTAAGGAATATTTTAGAAGACTTAAATTAATACTGAAAACAGGGTTGATATAGGAACAAAGTCCAAGCTATAAACTAATTTGATCTTTCTGTCCTAACTTAAAGTTTTATAGTGATTGACTGGCCCCAAAAAGTGTTGTATAGGTTGGACAGAGAAACAAGAAGGATGCTTCATGCTCATCAAATGATTTATAAAAATCTGTGCATACCAAGATTATATATTCTCCATTCTGAAGGCAGTATGGGCCGCCTCGAAATTGATCACATGTATAGATCTGCAATCTTGAGACTGCTTACATATCTGCTGACATCACAAGACCCAAATGTAGTGAAAATTTTGAAATATGAGGATGAGACAGTAGATAAAAATCAAGTAGCAACTGAATGTGCTAAAAACCAAAAGAAAGAATAAAAGGTGAAGGATCAGATGAGAAGGCAAGAAAAATAGAAAATGCATAAATATAGTTGCAAGTATAGAAAACTCTTGGTACAACCTCATGTTGATCAGGATCAAAGGCAGGAATGGTTAAGGAGAGGTGAATTTAGACCAAAAAACAAAAGGTTAATATTGGCAGCCCAACAGAGTGGACTACATACTCGTTAATTTACAAAGTCAGTTGAACATGTGGGAGAAACAGATAAATGCAGGTTTTGTAAAACAGACTTAGAAACAGTTGCACGTCTTGTTGCTGGTTGTAATATACTAATGGCAGAAGGACTGTATACTGACAGGCATAATAATGTGGCAAGACTGTTGCACTGGGGATTGTGCAAACATTATAATACTGAAGTAGCATTAGGAACATGATCCACAAAGCATCACAGAAAATGATGAAGTTTATATCACATGGGATCACCCACTACCAATAGTTCACAAAACAGACACGAGAAAACCAGATATAGTAGTCCATGAAAAGAAGACAAAAGTAGCATTGATCATTGAAATTGCTACACCCAGTGACTACAGTGTCTTATGTACAGAGAGGCACAAAGTCATAAAATATCGGGATTTGCAGGCAGGAATGAGGGCATTGTGAAAGAAGGATTCCCAGATAGTTCCAGTAGTGGTAGGAGCAACAGTCTTATAAAAGAGAATTTACAATCATTCTTAGATACAGTATGTTACCAATACATGTAACTCTGTATGAATTGCAGAAGGAGTCACTATTGGGCACATTGGGGGTGCTGTGAAGAGCACTTCTGGCTTAGAAACAGGGTCCATTCCAGTCATGGTATTATAAACCCAAAAGACTTGTAGGCAAAAAGCATACTAAACTACAGCGGCTGATATCCTTTCCTTTCAATTTGCCTTGGACAGCTATTTAAATTCTGACTTGTAAGCCATGGACTTCTGCGAAACACAGTTTTTGATCCTTATTTTCATCCTAAGGTTTTAGACAGCTGCAATAAGCAACTGGAAATAACAGCAAATGCAGTTGCTATTTTTTGTCATCAGTCTATCCATATGAAACATTATATTTTTTCCCTGTGATGTTGCAATTCTATCCTTTATATGTAATCAGACTTTTATCTTTTATATGTAATCAGATTTTTTTAAAGTGATAAGTTATTTATTCATTTATAAAAGCTTGTAGCCAATGTTTTATTTAGTTTATGAAGGGTATTCTCACAGTATTATTATGACTGTTAGTTTCTGACCATTGGTTTCTGACCCTTTAGAAGCTATACTACTAGCATACCTCCTATCATACTTTAATATTGGCTCATTGGAATTGTGATCAGCAACTGAGATCTTGGTATCAGATTAATAATTTGACTTGTAGTAGTGTGCACTCTGATATAGAAAAAGGAGTACTGGCACTAGAAAAGTATTATTAACCCTTCTTGAGACACATTGTGAGAATGTGTTTATGAGAAAATAGTTTTGTTAAGTCTCTGTTACTGTTGGTAGGATTACATTAGAGGGCAAAATCCTGGAGAGTCAGAAATGATACCACTATTTGTAACTGGTGGTGTAAAGCTTATTTGAGTGTGACAGGTGTCAGTCATATCCTAAGCGAATAGTCTGCATTTGCTATAAGCTCTTAAGGTCATCTGTCAGGGTTTGCAGATTTAGGCTGTGTACCTCAACACCTAATTGTATTTTGTGGCAATGGTGGAATTTAAATTCCATCCATCTGGCATATAATTTGGTGATAACAGCAAAGAATTTAAAATTTGTATCCCTGTCTCTCACATTTTATTTCACCTTATTTTTACTACTTCCAAAATGTTTTCAGTATGCTTTACTTAGAGTCTGTTTTAATTTGGCTTATATGCAGATGCATTAAATGATAACAGAATCAAGGCAATTACATAACATTTAGCATACTTATTTGTTTAGTGTTTGACTAATTGCATTTTTGTCTAAAATAAAGAAAAACATTTCCAGCATCACTGCTCATCTATTAACGTTTTTCTGGGTTTTTGCTTTTCCACTGTTCTGTTGTTTTCAGTATTTTTATAATACATAAACACATGAATATAGTATTCCTTAGTTGCTGATAACAAAATAATATCTAATGCTCTTTCATCATCTCCTCGGTTACTGGTAGTTGTTTATACCAATAGTGAATGTACCTTCCAATCTTTTGTTAATTTATTATTAGCTGAAAGAAAAAACTGTCTGTATCTGTCTCCCCATTGCTACCATATTGGCAATTTAATGGGATATATTGCCATTTTCTCCAGTTCAGGACAAGAGCAGGTTCTTATTTGCTTGTGTAAGATTTCGAAATTGTAAAATAAAAATTATGGCTTATCCTTCCCTGTTTTTTCTTTTTCAGTTCATAAGAATAAGGCCTATCATCGACTTCCTTTCCTTCCTTTTATTGTTCTGTTGTGAACTACCATTCTATACACACAAACTTTTTCATCATGTGTTGTAGGATCGGACCTTCTTGCATTTATAGCATCAAATTCTCTCTTTCATTTTTGGGGGGAGCCAGCTATGAAACTGCTTCAGCTTCTGCATTCCATTTCTGCTGGATTCTCTGGAGTAACGTATTTCACAATCCCAAACAAAATAATTGCCGTAACTAGTCAATTTCTTTTTAATTTGACAACAACTGCTTCATTAGCCACTGAGGAATTCATACCTTATGAACTGTGATGTTGTCATTGTACAACTCCTTTCAAAAATGTTCTAATAGCCTTTTTGAGAAATCAGCATATAGGCTGGAGTCAAAATGCATCCCATCAGATGGAGAGATACAATAACAAGATGAGCATTTTGAAATTTTTGAAGTTAAAGAATTGTAAAATACTAAAAGTATGACGCACATTAGACACATAATAATTTAAAGAAATATATACAGTAATAGAAAATTCATAAACCAGCAGAAGTAGGAGGGATGTTTGTACAGAATACTGCTGATTCATAAAATGCAGTTGTGAGCATTATTGATGCAATACACCAAAATAACGAAGTATGGTAAAGAAGATCAGCACCATGTACATGAAGTAGTAGATTCAACCCAGTAAACAAACAAATCAAAAAATGTTGTCTTGCATTAAAGAATTATTGAAGAATATAAAACAACATAATAACAATTAGTGTGCCAGAAAGAGCTTCAGCAAATGGTTGGATACAGAGCAGAGCAAAATGCCAAAGAAAATGATGCATGACAAGCAATACAAGCAGCAGCAGTAGGCTCTGAGCAGTCCATTTAGTGGCATTTAGATGACATCTGGAGTATAATATATGCAGATTTCTATGTGCTACTTGTGGTAGCAGTGTTGCCCAGTGGGCTCACTGCTATTGTGCATGGGCTTCTGCTGTGGCTAAACTGTATCATACTGTACGTGTGTACATTGTTAGCAGAATGACCACAGGAAATGGGTGATTTACCAGCAGAATGCAGTGATGCCACAAGTGGCTCTGTCTGTGGAAAAATTGCCTTGTGTTTGTCCACATCTAAGCCTGGAGATGTTTACACAGTAGTATGCATATCTGTAGAGCCCATGTATGCTGCACAAAGGCTGATCTTATGTCATCTATAGCTGCTTCTTATCCATGCACATTCAGCATCACTTCTGCCAGGCTGCAATGCCATGTAGGACAATTACAAAATGGCATGCATAGTAGATGGTTTGTTATGGGAGGTTGGTGTAAGTTGGTACAGATGGGAACAGTAGAGGTGTTGTAAATGCAGGTCATGTCACATTTGGTTCATACATTGCACAAAGGTTTCCCTGCTGTACATATTCCATATTGTTCACAATACTGAATGCCTTAGAATGTGGCACCATGTACCCCCCCCCCCCGCAGCTGTGCCCATATCCATACTTGCTGTGAATCAAGGAATGGAAGCACTGTGTACCTGTACTGACACTGTAACAGACAGTGGCTATGATGCTGGTGATTGTGACAATTCTTCCACTCCACCATTAGTAGCCTCATGATCAACCTGTACCACATGAAGGTCAATGTGTTGCCGATATTACACTATGCATGTGTGTCCCTATCATGTAGCAGTATCATTGCCATTGTTCATTGCATCATCGTCACTGTCACTATCATTGGCACTATTATATACTTCCTCAGGTTCCAGAGGAAGATCTAGTTCTGCATCCACATCCAGTGATTTGTTTTTCATCTCTTTTCATAGTATATCACGCGTGGTCAGAAAGAAGTATGTCTGATTTGGTAGTACTGTGTCCATATCCACAAGGCTTCTGTCATCTGCACTAGCAACATCTGATGTGGTTCTTTTGTATAAGATAAACAAAACTATAGAAAACATCATAAATGCATACTATACACATTATAGGAATGTGAAGACAATACATATATTAGACAGCAGTACGCATACCTGTGGCCTCAAGTATATCAAGTTCCTATTGATCTACAGTGGCAACCCAGTGGAATCTTCTGATAGTGTTGTTTTGACAGTGCGAGGCTGTGGCCATGTAGGTGGGTGTGTCAATATTACATCATAGATAAATGATGAACAAATGTCAAAGTGAGTAGCATGCACTGTACATGTGATTAATATGTGTTCTGGATGTTACATATCTACTTGACTGACTGTTAGCTCTGATGCACTGGACAAAGCTATACATGTCACAAGAAGTAATGTCCCAGCTGGATACCATAGTATGAAAACAAACATGACCATATCTGTATGATACTAATCTTTCTGTAGGACAATACATGGATTTCCAGACTTAGCTAATGCAGTAAGACTAACCTCATATACCTCAGTTGTGGTGTCTACCTGTGACCATTCAATAAAACCAGGAACTCGGTTAGTGTATGTGGCAGGTTCTGCCAAGGTCCACCACCTTTGTTGGTACAGTGACCACACTATCAGTCATGTACCATGACCCCAGTTCTAGGGTCTAGCTCTGACTGAGATTCTAATAATAGTGAATGGCTGAATATATATATATATATATATATATATATATATATATATATATACACACACACACACACACACACACACACACACACACACACGCACGTGCATATAGACACATATAGATATAGGGATATATATAGATAGATAGATAGATAGATAGATAGATAGATAGATAGATAGATAGATAGATAGATAGATACTGACCCAGACTCTTGCTGAGCCAAGAATAATAGTAAATTGACTTTTGGTCTGAATGCTTTTGGGACTGGTATTATATGAGTGTGTTTGAATGAGGAAGAAATGAATGAATAAATCAAGGAACGCATATTTGGTCAATGCCAGACATAAATGTGCAGGTGGTTTGCTTGTCTGTATTACAAAAAATATAATTAATACCTGTGGGATTTGGAATGACTGGCTTTAACATTAGCTTTTTTGTCTATGTTTTCAGTAATTAGGTCCATCACCACCATGCAGACCTGAAGAGGCGGAAGCAGGACCTTCTGAACCAGTGGATCCAGGAGGCCCGTCAAATGCGGGATGCCCCACTACTAAGTAGGTAGCCATGGAATGCAGTATGTAAGATAAGCTAATATAGTCTAAATAATGGATAGGTATGTCTCAATATCCCTTTATTTACTCCACAGCTGTAAGTGCACGTGCTATGAATCCGCAAGCCTATGCAGATAGGCTGCTAAGGCTGTGCCACCAGGCAGGTTAGCAAATATTCTGCATGTATTGTTACATAATATATGTGAGTGAGCATGAGAAAAGTGTTAAAGCCCAATAATACAGCAATAAAATGTCCTGATTAAATCCTCTGCATGTACTGTTATATAACAAATGTCAGTGAGCCGGAAATTGAGTGTACTAACCCACCAATCAAGCTAAAATAATTCTGGAATACTATCTCTGCATGTATTGACATAACATATAAGTGAGCAGGCCTGAAAAAGAGTGTTGAAACCCATCAAAAAATGTATAATATGTCCTGAATATGTCTTCCATATGCACTGTAATAACAAGTAAAGGAGAGAGCCTGTAGAAAAGAGTTTTCAATGTAATTAATAAAGGTATAAAATTTGGAGTGTGTCTGTGTCACTTACTTTGAAATGTTGTTGTACCCTTGCAATAATAAATAGTACAGTTGCATTAGGTGCTGTCAACCCACAGTTGTGCAGTCCCATAGGAAGTGGATGAAGGAAGTGGCAGTAGCTGTGAAGTATAAAACATTCATTCCCTGAATAAATCATCTGCATGTACTGTTACATATCATAAGTCAGATAGGCAGGAATAGAGTGTAGTAACCCATGAATAAAGCAAAAACATGCCTGGAATACTATCTCTGCATGCACTGTCATAGATAAAACGTGAGTGAGCCTGTAAAACAGTCTTGTAACCTATCAATAAAGGTATAACATTTCCTGAATATGTCTACTGTATGCAGTGTAATGTCAAATACAGGAGAGAGCCTGTAGAAAAGAGTTTTAATGTAAATAAGAAAGGTATAATACTTGCAGTGTGTATGTGCCAGTTACTCAGAAATGTTGTTGAACCTTTGCAGTGAAGAAATGTTACTCTGTTGTAGTAAGTGCTGACAACCCCCAGTAGTGCAGTCCCATATAAAGTGGATGAAGGAAGGAAGTGCCAGTAGCTGTGAAGTATGCAACAGTCCTAAACAGTTCTGAAATGGCTGACATGCATAGGTAAATCTGGCACACAAGTAGCCTGTCTAGTTGTTCCCCAGAAACTTAAGTGTGTTACCTGAAAAGTAGGTTTGTGCAGGAAACAAGTGAAAAAGCCATGTGAACACATCCAGATGTGCACATACATAAACAAGTCAATTTAATACAAGTATGTAGCAGTAACATCTGCATCCTGGACAGTTACCATGTCAGATATAGGCCAGGTATATCATGAAGTAGCAAAACCCATAACGCAATCAAATGCATGCTGCTCAGTGTAAGAATACATGTAGGGGATATACACCTGCAGTCAATAGAAATGTAGTATACAGTTAAAGTACTAATAAAATCAGTTACAGGCTTGCTGTTCCTGAACTGTTTGTAAGTTTCTGTGAGGCCATTTTTGCTTGGGCTAAGGGAAAGTCTCTCTGTTGATCAGTGGCAGTGAAAAACATTGAGCAGCTCCCCTGCCCCCCGTGGGAGTGGTTACTGACTTGAAACTGTAGTTTTATTGACCAGTAGGGGTCATTTCCAAAACTCCTTCATCTTCCTCTCTTAAAACCTAGTTGCCTCGTGGGTTTGGCGTCTTTTCAGGCTTGTTGGCTGTTGGTGAAGCACCCACCAAGAGGAGAAAACGCTGAGAGAAGAAGGGAGCCACTTTTGAGATTTTAAGTATTTTTCTCTGTTTATTTGCTAAGTTTTTCTGCATAGTTGCCTAGTTTGGGCATTTTCTGGCTTGTTAAACTTGATTTCTGCATTAGTAGCTGTATTTAGAGCACAACCAAAAGCTGTTTACTGAATTTCCTGTTTGCACTTAATTTTAAAATCGTTTTTCTCAAAACTTGCATATTTTCTGTCTTTGACCTAGCACTCTTGTGTGGGGTCATTTACTGCACTGTTATAACTTGATATTACTTGTGAACCTCTGCTATCTCTGAAAAAGCAAAAAAAAAAAATCTTGCTTTTTCCCACTTTTCTGAGATTTAAAAAAGTTCAGTTACAGGCTTGCTGTTCCTGAACTGTTTGTAAGTTTCTGTGAGGCCATTTTTGCTTGGGCTAAGGGAAAGTCTCTCTGTTGATCAGTGGCAGTGAAAAACATTGAGCAGCTCCCTGCCCCATGGGAGTGGTTACTGACTTGAAACTGTAGTTTTATTGGCCGTATTGGGTCAATTCCTGGCTCTTTCCAGCCCCTGCTATCAAGCACGCTTTAGCGTGCTTTAGCTCGGAGTTGCCACTAGAGCAGCATCGGGCAGCGCCGGTTTAACAAGGTTAAACTTTTTCTGGCTCCTGTTCTTCATTTTTTCCCTTAGAACTGCTCTACTAGTAATCTAAACAGTATATCCCTTAACTAAAAAGCGCAGCACTTGTTCCTAAAAAGCTTTTTTTTTTTTCTCCAAAAAAAAAAAAGCTCAGCACTTGTCTTAAAATCATCTTCTTTTCAGGCTTAGCACTTCTGTATTATACAAAGTCCCTCACTAGCGACCCCCCCCCCAGGAGTACCCACTTCCTTACTAAGTCCTCTCTCATTCAGTTACACCCCAAACTTCTTAATTTCTCTAGCATGTTGAAGGGCCAGATGCTGGCGTCCTCTCCTGTCCAGTTGGTGAATCTGGGAATATTGAGGCAATGTTACAATTGCCTCATGTACACAGACAACCCTCTCCTCCTCCCACATAAGACAAATACTTGCGAGAGATGCAGCTATTTAGCCAAACTGGAGGCTGAGCTCTCTCAACTCAGGACTGGCAAGACCAGACAGGAGGAGAAGGTCTCTGCACACACCACAAAACCAGTCTCACATAAAGCTATCACAACAATGAATCAAACATAAACACACAAAGACATACTCGGAGGCTCTGAGCAAAAATTTACCTAAATAGCAGAGGCCTCCAAAGTAGACACCCAAACAACCGCCACCTCATGGCACACCACAGGCAACACATAAAACACAAAATCAGTGTGCAAAGCAGTCACAGCCCTTAAGGCCAAATACAACACCAAACATACTTGTCATAGGTGACTCCATAGTCAGACACACTGACGTCCCACTCACCAGGCTGAACAAGGAGAGGGTCACAGTAAGCTGCCTATCGGGTGCTAGAATCCGCCACATAACACAAGCACTCGGGTCACTCCACAGCAAGTACAAATATGACATAGTCATTGTCCATGCTGGTGTGAACGACCTGAGACGTACCTCCCTGGACTACATGAAAAGAGACATAGACGAGCTCTCTGATTATGTAGCCCAGGCAGGTATGACCCTGACCCTGAGCAGCATCCTTCCTTCACCAAGAATGATGCCACAACATAGAGGCAAGATGATCAGCTTTAACAATTGGCTTAATTTCTGGTGTCATTCAAAGGGGATCCAGTGTCTGTCTGCCTGGGATGACATGCTTGACAAGCCATGCTGCTTCACAAGGGACGGCTTGCACCTGTCACCCCTGGGATTCCAGATATTGGCTAAGGCTCTTGCCACCCCCATAGTGCCTTTTTTAGGCAAGGCTCAAATTCTAAACTTACCACCCTAGAAAACAAAAATGGGAAGAAACTAAGGGTAATGCTGCTCAATGCCAGAAGTCTAAATCTCAAAATGCACTCGAGGCCCTTCTCAGTATGGAGAACATTGATGTCTGTGCTGTGACTGAAACCTGGTTCAAGGCTCCTGAGAGCACCCCGGCACTATCAGGTTTTACCTCATATCATGCGTTCCGGCCCCAAAACCCGGACCACATCACAAAAGGAGGGGGTGTATCCATATTCATCAAGGATACCCACACCTCCAGGTTGGTGGCAATGCACGAAGCATCAGAAACCATCCAGGTGCAATTAACCTTAGGCAAAACTGCTCTACAATTTGTAGCATGCTACAGGCCACCCTCTCAAACTCAGGAACCCCACGCAGCCTTCCTGAAGACACTGGAGGGTATAAAAGTATCTCCAAACACCATTATGTTGGGTGACTTCAACTACTCGAATATAGACTGGGAACATTACTCAAGCCCAAACTTTCTAGCCCAAAGGTTCCTGGAGTTCATAAATTCAAATGCCATGGAACAACTAGTCACTGTTCTCACAAGAGGAGAAAATATACTAGATCTCATCATCACAAACATGGGGACAAAATGCTGCACACCGGAAGTATATCCCTCATTGGTAAGATCAGATCATAAACTAATCTCACTGGATATCCACATCCCGCCCCCACCCCAAACAAAAAAGACCACAGTGAAGAACTTCTCTAAAGCAAACTTCACACTACTCAAGACTGGTGTGGTATCCTTCAAGGCCCCCGAGCCAGTGGAAACCACAACCCAAGCTGCGGAAGCCCTTACAAATGCCTTCTACGAACACCTCCAGGACTGCATGGATCAGGCAATCCCTAATAAAACCAAGACTCTTTCCACCAAGGGAAAACGTCCAGTCTGGTGGACCCCAGCCATAAACAAACTTTACAATAAGAGGAGAAAGCTGTTACATGATAGAGCAAAATCCATAAAGGAGAAGACACCTTTGATCATTATTAGTAAAAAAAATACGATCACTCATAAAATCATCCAAGGCCAACTTTGAGAGAAAAATTGCCATAGATTCAAAAGACAATCATAAGGCCTTCTTCAGCTATGCTAGAAACCTGGGTGGAAACTCCCAGATATGCTCAGAATTAGTCCAAAATGATACAAAAATCACTGAACCCACAGACATTGCCAACATCCTGGCAGACAGGTTCAGTGCAAACTTCACCCCCCTCTCCCCCCCAAAAGGAGAGATAACTATTCCAGCGGAGTGCAGCCTCCCAGACATCTCCAATGCGCAGGTGAAAGCTGCTCTCTCTAAAGCTAAAAACACAGCATCAATGGGACCGGATGGTGTCCCCGGCTGTGTGCTACACGAACTCAATGAGGAATTAAACCCGCACATAAGGCAGCTGTTTAATCTTAGCCTTACCACAGGATACGTGCCCAAGGAGTGGCATACGGCAACTGTGGTCCCACTCCACAAAGGCGGTGCCTCTACGGACCCTGGTAATTACCGCCCCATAAGCTTAACAAGCCTGGTCTGCAAAGCTATGGAGAGGATCATAATGGAACTCATAAACAAAGACATAGGGGACTTGCAGACATTGGACCCGACCCAGTTTGGCTTTGTCAAGGGCAGATCATGCCTTTTGAACTTGGTCGACTTCTTCGAAACAGTCACCAAGGTCATTGATGAGGGAAAGGCAGTCCATACAGCCTACCTTGACCTTGCAAAAGCTTTCGACACAATACCCCACTCGGGTATTATAGAGAAACTTACCAGCTTAAATGTAAACCCATATGTCACAAGATGGGTTGCAAACTGGCTAAAGGACTTAACCCACAGGGTTAGAGTAGCTGGCGCCATGTCAGACTCCAAGCCGGTCACAAGTGGTGTCCCACAGGGCTCAGTCCTTGGCCCCCTGTTGTTCGGCATCTACTTCTCAGAAGTACAGGCTAACATAGGAGGACTATGGCTGACAAAGTTTGCAGATGACTGCAAACTGGGAGCCATAGTAGAAAGTACATCGCACACAGATATCCTTCAGTGGGGTCTCACGGAAACTGATAGCTGGTGCCAGAGCCATGGCCTGAAGTTAAATGCCAAAAAATGTGTAGTCATACCCTTCGGGAAAAACAAGGTAACCCCAAGCTACCATATAGGTGGCAATCCACTAAGCACAGAAGAGGTTATCAGGGACCTGGGGACCCAGGTTGACAGTGGCCTTTCTTTTGACACTCACATTGCTAAAGTGGTTAGAAAAACCTTCTACATTGCCCACCTGATCATGAAGGGATTCACATCCAGATCAAGTGAGGTCATTGTTCCCCTGTACTCTTCACTTATCAGACCAATGCTCGAGTACAATGCCCCATTCGGGATGTATCTCACCCGACACCTGCAGCAATTGGAGTGACCCCAAAAGTTCCTCACCAAAAGGATAAAGGGACTCCAAAATCTGTCATATGCTGCCAGACTGAAGAAACTCCAGCTCTATTCAGTCGCATACCATCTGCTCAGAGGTGACCTGTGCCTGACATACAAGGCCATGTCCAACCCGGAATTAATGGACATGCTCCACCTCAAAAAATCCAAATCTACCAGATCCACTAGAGCAAGCAACTTAAACCTTAGCACGGATATAAATAGGACATGCTGGAGGGATAGATTTGTCACCCAGAGACTCCCTATGTTGTGGAATAAAATCCCGGTCCATGTGAGGCAGAGCACCTCGCTGGCTCTGTTCAAGAGAAATCTTGACCGGTGGATGGGAGATCGTAGGTTTACCCCGGGAATAATCTCTGTGTCACTGCTGGACAGAGGCACAACAAACTAATGGGCACAGTATTTTTTAACATAAGGGGTGGCGTAAGCCACAAAAACTCTGGGCTAGGCTTATAAATGCCTTAGGGCAGATAGCCTAGTATAAACCTATGAACCTATAAGATGTTAATTGAGGTTTCTTTTTACACCCTACTCCATGTGCATAAACAATGCAATTCCACATCTCAATGGGTATGTGTAATCTCATAACATTTGTTGGGACAGATGTTCTATTGTTATTTAAATCTGCACTTACTTTGATGCATGTCCCCTGTTAAAACACCACAATCTTGGTGGCATGTTGCCACCAATCATCCCTGCATGCTGTTGGAATGCCACTGTCATTCAATACATGCATGTGTTATGCTTGCTGTTCAACTGTTGTAACCCTGGTGTGTTGGGTTAATGGGAATATTACTGCATGCTGTTACAACTAACTTGGAATGCTGTTGTCTATGTTGTAATTAAAAACACCTAATCACAGAATGTATGGGAAGGCCGGTCCCAGCGGACCCACCTGTCCCACCTCAGCTGGCAGTTGCACCTGGCACCAGCAGGTCTGGTGCCCAGCCCGGGCCACCATCCTCCGTAGGTCCTGTGCCACCTTCGGGTGAAAGCGCTGCAGGGGATGGGGCTCACCCACCCTGCAAGCGTGGGTGGAGAAGGACCTCCTGTCACCCTCTGAAGGGTCCCGGTTGTGGTGCGTAGGGAGAGCCAGCATTTAGTCGCTGATCCCCTATGCCAGCTGGAGACAAGAGTGGCGTGACTCATGGGTGAGCCTGCCCCTCCTACACAGCCCCCAGCACAGCGACCCTCAGGTTTGTGAAGGTCCATTGGTGACTGCCCATGGGTGGAGATATCAGTCCCACTGTTACCATCTGTGGGCTCATGGGCTTGCGATTTCCAAACATCCATCTCCGTCAATTGTGTTTACCCACCCCATGTTTCATACTCCGCCCATGTATGCATCTTGTTTGTCTTGTCTGTTTACCTACCCAACCTACCTCCCCAAATATACCTACTTCCTCTACCTCACTTACCACTCTCCCCTGAAAAAAAAAAAAGGGCAATCTGTACCTGAAAAAAAATTACACCCCATACATAGCTTCCCATTTCGCACACATGTCCATTGGACATGTACACTAATAATTCTAATTGGCAGTGCAACAAACTATGTTGTCCTCAGCCCTCTCTCAGGGGTGGAAGGTTTCAAATTTCACTTCATATTTTCAACATATGCACAGCTGTTGCTGTTAAAGAAATGGGCAGCTATGGGCCTTTCCTACACCCTTCCTGCACATCCCGAGCTTGTTTTCCTACTGTTTTTCCCTCTCTGTGCCCCCTTTTTCACCACTTTCCTATCTCCCTATTTTCTTTTCTTTGAAAGAAATTAGCACGGGGGTTAGCGGGAGTAAGCACTTTTAAGCAGTAGTAAGCGGTATTAAGCGAGTGTGCGCATGTGTGCGCTTAGCTAAGCATTGTGCAAACCCACGCAAAACCGCTTACTACTGCTTAAAAGTGCCTTAGTCATTCTATGACAGGGCCCTTGTTCTGCTGAGCAGCAAAATAAAAAACCTCTGCCAGTCTTGAACCCCAAACCATTGACACAATAGACTGCATGAATTACCACTAAGCCACAGCAGATCTACAAATAACTTGGTTCTGAAATAAATATATCATGCATTACAATGAGGGAATGTAAATGGTGCATGTGTGTATGTGTTTATGCTTGCATGTGTGCATGTGCATAGGGCAAGGGACATACTGCAACTGTTAATGAAGGGTGGACAGCTATCTGTCAGTGAATGTTGATATGTGCATATATCCATGTAAGTTGTAGTGTCTGGCCTAGAAGACAGCATGCAGTGCGGTGGAGTGGACTCAGGTCAACTGGTGCCCTAGGCAAAAGGGCACCACGGCGCACCTCACCACACTTCCTGGTGCCCCCATCCTTGTATCCACATAAATAGTGGAAAAGCACCCCTGCTAGAGCAGCGCCCTAGGTGGCCGCCCAGTAGGCCTATGCCTAAGGCCAGCTATGGTAGTGTTGATATATGTCATGTGGTGGCTAAATGCTGTGGGACAGATTTGTCAGATCTGATGTGTTACAGACAGTGAGGCCTGCTAATGCTGCAAGGGCTGAGGATACCCACATGCATTCTGCACAACACTGTGCAATGTAATCACATACCTGTACTCCCACATCTGTCGCATAAGTGAGATCCCCACCATGAAAGGTGGACTGTACATGTGCCTATATGTACATCCATATGTACAGCAATGGATGTGTACATGTATGTGTATAGATAGGCATACACATTTTATATATATATATATATATATATATATATATATATATATATATATATATATATATACATATATATATATATAGAGAGAGAGAGACACAGAGACACGGGGTCATATGTACCGCAACAGGTGTGTGGTGAACAAGGCATCGACTGTAGACAAGTGCTGATACTGCAGTGCCATTCCACCTTCCCAAAACAGTGTACCCATTAACTAACACATAGGCAGAGATCTACCTAACAGTGAAGGTGTGATAAGGGAACATGGGACACAGGTGGACAGTAGCCTCCACTGTGATGAAAACAGTGCCACACTACACCTGTAATCTGTCTGTGTGGTATGTGTCATGACAACAGGTGTGTCATCTATGGAAGTATAGGGTAGGGTTCCCCTCTACTCATCACAATGCCCTGTGTGGTATGTACTTCAAATGACAACTACACCACATGAACAGACCATAGACAGACCTCCCAAAGGGTAATACTGTTCACAAACAGATGCCCTATGCAGACTGACTCACAAAACCACAACTACACTGTATTGCATACTGGCCACACAGAGGTGACCTCTGCCGGACATACAGAGGTTACATGCTCTAGGGCCCTAAACCTTGTCAGCTCACTAAACAGCACATGCTGGAGGGATAGGTTCCCATCTTAGACATATGCCATACACCAGAATAGACCACATAGCAATAGCAAACAAGGCTCCTCCTTAGCAGTTGTTATAAATGCCCCTGATGATTGTGTGGGAGATTGTTAATACACCCCAGGAAACACCTCTGTGGTTCATGTTGGCAGGGCCAAGTGAAATCAAAGTACATGTGTGTCAAAGGCCAGGGTAGCATATGTCTAGGCTGCCGTAGGCCCTAGTGCCAATAGCATATCACCTACCTATGACACTATGCACTCACACATGTACTTAATGCAATAGCTGTTATGTGAGGTTGAATTAGTGTAATGCTGAATGTGTGCAAGGTGTGTAAATGTGTGATAGCTTAGTGTGATGTTGTATCTGACATGGTAGTGCCTAACCTAGCTGTGAAGACAGAACCTGATGTGTAATGTACTGTTAGGCAGACATAGTAGTACGATATATGATGTGACGTAGTACTCCGTTGATGAATGTGGTGTCTCATTGTAAGCTAAAGCAATACATGTATGCTTATTGAGTGGTACTGCAGGTGAATCCATCACCAATATAAACTGTAGTACTACCTGAAGCTGTAGGGCTAAACAGCACAGTATGGTGTGCATTCACATTGCTTGGAAACACTGTCATGTGTTTCCTGTAGTCTGCACAGAGGACAGACTGCAGGCATAAGGGTGGGTAAGTAGTGGTACACAGCACCGTATGGTACACAGGTAATGCTCATCTGTGTTGGCATACAGTGGTGAGTTGTATGTTTGCCTGATGTGTGTGTGATTATGCCTGTACAATGGCTGCAAAAGTATGTGTGTTACAGGGTTGATATGTGTATCCAGCAACATCTATAGTCTGTTACAGCAGTATGCCACCTATAGTAACAACTGGACACATCTGTTAGGCAGGGCTAAGGCGTCAATGACTAGGGTGTTTGATTGGTACTACTGTACCTGTACTTTACATCCATTGCAATGGATGACATCTCTGTTCGTGCATTGGTGTGATATACACCCCTGTCTTGAGGTTGTGCAATGTGTCACAAACAGTGTGTCAGGTACTGTTGTATAGTGGTGTGATATATAGAGTCTGCCAGGCAGTGTTAGTTAGTTGTGGCCTGAGAACCAACAAGTGTTAGTGAACATGTGTAACCACTGACAGACAATAGGATGGTATATATGTCAGTAAAGTGATATCTGTGGGTAAAGGTGTAAAGTGTGCCACAGGACACTCTCACACAAATTGTTCATATCTTTTTCAGCCAGATGGCCCACCAACGTAATCCAGCTTACACTGCAGAAGAGGAAGAGGTGATAGTCAACAGCCTTTTCCAGCAATACACCATGCAGTTCTCCAGAACCAGCCAGCACCAGCAGGAGTGGACTGCACTGTGGCAGGAGCTTGTTAGTCAGGTAAATGACATAGGCATGCATAACCGTACATATGAGCAGGTACGCCATCACTGCAGTGATTTAATTAGACAAGTCCGGCGGCGTGTGTCTGATATCCAAAGACAGCAGCTTGCCACAGGTGGTGGGGTGGCCATACATCCTCCCCTCACCAGAGTGGAGGAGCTTCTCCTAAGCATGGTGGCTCCTGGACAACAGCTACGGCAACCTCTGACATGTGTTGTAATGGAAGCTGGAGCCACCCAGCACATCCACCTGGAGCAAGCAGGTAATACACCCTATCTGTAGACTACAGTTAACTGTACTGTTAGATTATGTGTACGTGACATGTGTACTGTGTGTTTAGCAGTTCCACTGCCTACTGTTGTGCAATACGGATAGTTTGTATAATATCCCTACACCAGTGACTGTTGACTGTTGTTGTACTGCAGTTTAGCATACCCACTGTAGCAATGCCACAGTTGTGGCCACTGATGAACCCTCTCATATTCTCGTAGGTCCCTCTGGTGTGACGGCAGGGCAGCCGATCCATGCTGGTGAGTGTGTTATACCTGCAATGTTGGTAATGAAATATGCATGTCATAGGTGAGGTGTAGGCCATGTACACGTAACACACCTATGCGTAATGCATGCAGTGCATGTTTGCTGTGAGATGTTGCACAGCTCAGTAATGTCAGTAGCTTCCTCAATGACATGCAATACATAGAGCATGACACACAGTTGTGGCAACCCCATACTGCACATTGGATAGGCATAGTTGCAACACCTGTACACAACATAAGACATTTATCACATGCAGTACACAAAGTCATGATACATATGGCATAACCACACACCCATTGCAAGGTCACACGTCAGTATCCCACATGTCATCCACACACACATAATGTACCTTAGGGGTAGAGGCCTATCATGGGGCTGTGCAACAGTCTTCAACACATAACACAGTCATGTTAGGCAATGCTCCCTACTGGGCACCTCATACACCCATGTACAAAGTGGATGTGTAATAGTGAACGTATCTACGGCACTGCAGTTCAGGTACAGCATGCTAGGCAGTGGTCTGTCACACAGTAGTAGCCGTGAGTGACCACAAGATGCATGATGATGATGATGGCACATGATACTACACCCCATCCAGTTACAGTGACCACAGTATTACACATAGCAGTCTTTGATGTGCACCTCATTGTTCTGTGTGTGCAAACATATGCACCTATACACACCATGCATAGCATGTTGTGTGTGTGCTTACATATGCTAGTATACACATTTTGCACAACAGCCACCATCTGTACAAAGTGTCACATATATGTCCTGGAATGCTATTGGGTGTACAGGTCACATGACACACATTGGGTATGTGTGGTGTTTAATGTTGCAGTCATGTAGTATGCCATGTCATGGCTGGCAACAACATATCTGCAATATGTCCCACACGCACCATAACCACTGTGCAATGTCCATGTCGTGCATTGGGATTCCTTCATGTCTACATGCACCACTCATCCCATGTCTGTACATTGCATGCATTTGCTACACCTGTGCCCACTATTATGTGATATGGACACAGACACTGTCATCACACATGTCAATCTATGTGTCACACAGATGACACATGCAGCCATGGTATGTATACCATTGAGTGATGGTGCACATGACATTGCAGAGCAGATAATACTTGCACAGCAATGTAGTGTCCATGTACACATTGTGTTCCAGGGTGTAGCTAATCACTGTACAACTACACACATGCATCAAAGCCATGTATAATGTCATTAGAAAGGGCTGTCTACACTTGCACTGCATGGTGTTGAGCAACACATGGTCTGCCTGCTGACATGTATGTGGTGACTGTTTGCCTTGAGATACTGTCACCCACCATCACCCACTATTGTGTATGTGTTGGATTGCTGGTGTGTGTGTGCATGTGTGTGTGTGTGTGTGTGTGTGTGTGTGTGTGTGTGTGTGTGTGTGTGTGTGTGTGTGTGTGTGTATGTGCTGTGGTGAGCAGTGTATTTCTGTGCATGTGTGCATGTGTGCATGTGTTCATGTGTGCATGTGTTCATGGGTGCATGTGTGTATGTGTGCATGTGTGCATGTGTGCATGTGTTCATGTGTTCATGTGTGCATGTGTTCATGTGTGCATGTGTTCATGTGTTCATGTGTGCATGTGTTCATGTGTTCATGTGTGCATGTGTGCATGTGTGCTGATATCATGTATAGATTGTAAAGTGCGTTTCCTGTCTTCCTTCCACAGGTGCTGTGTTAGGCATGGCTGAGTGTAGCAGGGAACCTGATGTCATCGCCACTAATAGTGGAGATGATGAGACATGTATTGTGGCACAGGAAGGTCTGACAGAGTCTGTCGTTGGTCCACCAATCGACAGTAAACAGCGGTCAACCCCATGAATGCTCACACTCATACTGCCAATACATCCCTCATCACCAATGGCTGTAGCTGAGGAACAGCATACAGTTGGCATTGACCAGGAGAATGTGGAACCTATGGCACATGCATCCCCTCACAGCAACCATAGCTGGATTACCGGAACTGTACCACATAGGCGGATGTCCAGGGGTTCTCGGGGGAGCACCACTGGTCGTACTACCCCTGGCAGACGTGCCCCCGGAGGTATTGCAAACTCCAGTATGTTCTGGGCTGTAATGCAGGCACAGGCACATATGGAATGGTACACCCGACAGGGACTAAGGGCACAGAGGGCCCATTACACTGCTATCAATGACAGCATCCGTGACCTTGCTGGTGCCATCCGGAATTACACTGAGGTCGTTGATAGCCATTGGAGGGAGACACTAGATGTCCTCCACAATGTGTTAGCCATGAGCCAGGACCATGCGGGAAGGATGAGAGGCCTACGAGGACGCATGCCAGCAACAGCCGATCCCATAGTGGCTGGGGCTGGCCTGTCCATTGACCATCCTACTAGACCATGTGCACATGGTGCTGGCCAGTCCCAGCAGGGACATGGGTCCAGTCATCATACCTCTGCCTCTGATGATAGCACCCAGTCAGGGTTGGTACCCGATACTGCCTGTAGCACCCTGCTAGGCACAGGTATGGTGTCCGTGGCCGGAGACAGTGATCTGTACGGCCTAACAGGTACAGTCTGTGGCTGTCCCACAACCGCCCGTATATGGCAGCTACATGGTGGAGTTGTGTGCATGCAGACACACACACATTTACCATACAACTAGGGCTCACACATACATGCACACATTACATCAACATTGGCCCATGCAGTACTGTTGTCCCTCACACACACACACACACACACACACACACACACACACACACACACACACACACACACGCACACACACACACACACACACACACAGACATGCCGATTGGATGGGTCAATGTCGGGTTCTGGCAAACCTACAACACACCCTGCGCATATGATGACACCTGTGCCACCTCCTGTCATCTGTCACATTGATGCAGGAATAGGCTAACATGGTTCTGATGCACAGGGTGACATAATAGCAGTGTAGCAATAGTAGCAAGTTGCCAACAGAAAATTGTACTGATATCCTTGTAGGTATATCTGAGCAGGCATTATGCATCACAACTCTGATAGTCATTGTAGCATTGTTTGCACCAGTGTTAGGTCTGAGTATGTATTGTCCACCCATGTGCCACTTGGATGAAGTGTACAGTGTTGACAGCATGTGTTAGTGAGTGGACAGTATGTGTGTGATGTGTGCATTACAAATTAGCAGGTGTACATCTGTGAACATGGTGTGTGCACACTGTCTGCATGTACATGCATAGTGGACATGTGGGATGTGCGACATACCCATTTCTACACATTGTTAACATCTCATGGTATCTTTCAATGGCCAGTATGCATTCTACTACAGATATGTATTAACATGGGTACACATGTGTGTATGACATGGGTTGGCACTATGCTATGGGTGATATCATTGATATCTGTCAAGGATCTACAGTCTGGCAGTATACACCACCTCAACAGCATGACTATAACCAATCATTAGATGATGTCCTCACAAATGACTCACAGTTGTAGGGAACTCAGTCACAGTTGGATCCTTCCAGTACTATACTATGACAGTAACCAGTGGTATTGACCGCCACACGTTCCTGGGTCCACACCTGTGTAGCATAAAGCCCTCTTCAGTACAAGCAAACATACTAGGGATATGTCCATCCACATCTGGTAATGCATGCATTGGCCTACACTGCATTCCTTGGATGGGACGCATATCCTACACAAGGGTATCATACAGACAGATACATGTTGTCCAATACATGCTGTATAGCAGTATGCCGTCTATGGCATGGTCACCCACATTTACTATACATACTATCCCGACAGTACCACATAGGTGGTAGCCCTGAACATGTATGTTGGGTACCAATGTGTACAGACAGACACGTGTTATGTCATCTGTCCCTTGGTATCCACATATCCATAGGTATTGTGGAGTCCCTCGGTGTTTCACATAACACATTAGGAGCCTGCATGCATATCCACAGGGCTGGTGCACACCTATCATGACTGTCTATTATTGCCAGTCGTCGTTGTGTATGAACATGTCTGACATATACCCCAGCAATTACCCTCACTCACAGTACTCTACAGTACATGTCATGGATGTGTGTGGCAGGGATGTCCTTGGCCATGGGTCACTACATTGGCCAGCCTTGATGCAGACATACATATGTAGCCTATGATCTGAGAAGCAGCGGCACAATCTGTCGAAAGTTACAAATGTATTCATATAGTATGCAGGCTTCACACCTATGTACTGATTGAGGTCACATGTACACAAATCTATTTGACACGCAGATACCCGATGTGTGCAATGCACATACTGTTTGAAACATATGTCATACCGTAGTAAAAGCAAAACCCATACTACATTGACTACCTGTGGCACACACACACTCAGCATTTGCAGGACTCAAACCCCTACCTGCCTATGTTATGACACTAGTGAGCTACGCATTAACACGACTCGCAATTTCCTTTACTAGGAGAATTTTTTTCCAAAGCTCTATTTGTGGGATGCTGACATCATCACACTTGGCAAAGAGGGATACACCACTCCTAATGTGTTTCCACAGTCTCCAAAAAGGCCACTCCTCTCAAAGCCAATCTCACACACACTCAGAAATTGCAGGATTCCAAACCCTACCTAACTATGTTATGATACTAGTGAGATACACAGTAACACAACACGCTACATGCTTCATTCTGTGGTTTTTCTTCACATGCTATGTTTGTAGGTTGCTGACATCAGACTGGACATGGTTATGTGTGTGCACGTAGTGTTATGCCATCCCACAAATGAACCTTGTGGGCCAGCAGGTGTGAACATCTTGAACAGGAATACACAATTCATACCTGGTGTGATCTATCTGTGGACATATTACTATTCCTTCATATGACAATAAATATTCATGCACTGATTGTAGGTTTTGTGGATATCACATGTGTCTGTGATGTTGGTAAAGGGCTATTCAAGGTCTATGTGGGACCTGTGTTGCTCCTGTCAGTGATGTTTGTCCTGGGTGGCTGCCTTGCAAGATATCTAGCAGGTTTGGGGAATATGATGTGCTCATTAACATACCACAGATGTTTGTGTTGTGTGTTTGTCGGTTTACAATATCACTGTTCTTGACTGCAATCATGATGGACTCCAAGGACTAGCATTTTGGACTTTGTAGGCTTATAGGAATATAGTTCCCATGGTGTATTGTGCACCAACACTTGTGGGGTGTGCCACATGTTGCTGTAACACATTCAACGGTGTAAGATCCTGTAGAGTGTGAGGCTCAACAGACTGTTCAGGTGCAGTGTCTGTTTATCCTGTCGTTCACTTATGACACATATGGGGAAATATTGTTATCCATGTGATGGGATTCATTTGGCATTGTGGGGACCAGTTTACACATTCTACATGTGATATCTCCTGGTATGATGTTATGGCCTTTTGTGACTGGGAGGTGGGTATGTATGTATAGGCCTGTCTGACAGGATGTTGACATTGTCAGTCAGGTATAGTTGACCCTGACTGAGGACATATATGACTGTACATCGATATTTCTCACCTAGCTAAAGGAGGTGTAATGTTTCTGTCTGTACTCCTTTGCAGATTATCTTTCCACAGCAACAACAAACCTGAACACTAAAACCCTGTTATACTCTTTTACACACTTGACACACTACTGATCCTTTGTGATCAGTCGACAGTGTATGTCATCATCATATCCTGGCATGTCCAAAGGTCAGTTTTATGTGTACTCTCCAGTACAGCTGGTGCATATTGGA
The DNA here is from genome assembly GCF_019279795.1 of Protopterus annectens. Classification (NCBI taxonomy): domain Eukaryota; kingdom Metazoa; phylum Chordata; order Ceratodontiformes; family Protopteridae; genus Protopterus; species Protopterus annectens. Next base: position 909,710,048 of record NC_056729.1, read on the forward strand.
ATTCTGACGCATTGTTACAACTGCCTTATGTACACAGGTAACACTGTCCTCCTACCAACAAACTCAGATATCTGTGAGAGGTGCAACTGTATAGATGGACAGGAGGCTGAGCTCTCCCAATCAATGACTGGCACAGTCTATCTGGTGGTGAAGGTAACCACACACACCACAAATACAGTCACACATGCACCTATGACAACAGCAAAATGTGTACATTGACACACAATGACATACTTGGAGCATCTAATTGTACTCTGCCTAAGCAACTGAGACATCCAAAGCAGACACACAAATGACTGCTAACACACACCCATACACACATATCATCACATAGTTCACAAAGTAATTGTGCCACACAGTCACTGCCCTTAGGCCTACACAACACACCTAATACAACTGTATTAGGTGAGTGTAATTGTCGGTCACACTGACATCCCACTCACCAGGCTGAACAAGGTGAAGGTCACTTTGTGCTGTGTGTCGGGTGCCAGGATATGCCACATGCCACATGCACTGTTGTCAGTCCACTGCAAGTACAAATATGGCTCCATCATTGAGCATTCCGGTGTGTAGACCCTCAGATGTTCCTCCCTGGACAAAATGGCAAGAGACATAGAGGGGCTCTCTGATCATGTAGGCCAGGACAGTATGACCCTGACCTTGTGTAGCATCTTACCCTCACCAAGTACTATGTCACAGTATACAGATGACATGATCAGTTTTAACAGTTGCCTAACATATTGTTGTCATTCACAGGGGATCCAGTGTCTGTCAGCCTGGGATTACATGCTCAACATGCCATGTACATTCGCTATGGACACCATGCAGCTGTCACCCCTAGGCTTTCACAGACTGCCTTAGGCTCTTGACACACACATAGTGGCTGTTTGATGCGAGGGTCAGATGACATAACCACAGCCATAGACATTACAGGGTACAGGAAACAGAGAGTGATGGTGCTCAACAACTGATGTCTAACCCTCAGAATGCATGCACTCAGGACTCACATCAGTATGGCATCTGTCGATATATATGCAGTAACAAATACCTGGTTCAGGCTCACCAAAGCACAGCAGCACTAACATGTTTTACATCATACCATGGTTTTCAGACACAGGACTCAGTCTGGACAACAACAATAGGGGGGATTCCATATACATCATTCATACACACACCTCCAGGTTGGTAGCAGTACACAACGCATTGGGGAACGTACATGTGCAACTGAGAGTGGTCAAAACTGCATTTCAGTTTGTAGACTGTTACAGGCCACACTCCCAAAGATGGGCGCAACAGTCATTATTCCTGGGACCACTGGGGAATGTGAAGGCCTCACCAAACGCCATTATATTGTGTGACGTCAAATGCACAAACATTGACTGGGTATACTACTCATGCAGTGACACCCTCGCAAAACAGTTGCTAAGATTGTTATGCTCAAATGCTAGGGCAGACCTGGTCACCACACCCACAGGGGGTTATACATGTGGTACCTGATCATCACACACATGGGGAATCTATGTTTCACAACAGAGGTATACCTGTAATTGTTAAGGTTGGAACATACATTCATCTCACTAGACATACATATCCCATACACACACGCATCCTATGTGATCTCAGTGACATACTTCTCATGAGCAAACATCACACTTGTACAAATTGAGGTGGTAGCCCTCAAAGACCCTGGGACAGTGTTAATTATGGCTCAGACAACTACATACTTTACAAGCACATTCTATGGACAACTACTGGAATGCATGGATCATGCTATCCCAGATAACTACAAGTCTCACTCCTCCAAAGGCAGGGGACCTGTCTACTGGACCACGGCCATTACTGAGCTGTACATGGACAGGAGGAGGCCACTACATTATGGAGCACAATTACAATCTGGAAGGCATCTCTGATCAGTACTATGGTATAGCTATGATCAGTTGTTGATTCATCTAAGGCCCACTTCTAACAGACACTTGCAAGAGACACTGTGGACAATCACAAGGCCTTATTTAGTTATGTCAGGGACCTGTGTGGGAACTCACAGATATGCTGTGAGTTACTGCATAATTACAAATGATACAGTGAACCCACTGACATTGCGAACGTCCTGGACAACAGGTTCAGTGGGAATGTTTCCCCACCATCCCCCCTGCAGTGCACATGTCCATCACAACAGGGTGTAGCCTCCCTGACATCACAGATGAACATGTGTGTGCTTCCCTCTCCATAGCAGACAACACAGCATCAGTGGGACCAGATAGTGTTCCAGACTGTGGCATACACGAGATTCATGACAAACTTCACACTTACATTATGTCACTGTTCAATATCACAGTTACTACAGGATGTGTACCCATGGAATGGCATATAGCTACGGTGTACCCACTACACAGTGCTGGTGCCACAAGGGACCCTGGACATTATCACAATATATGCCTAACTATCCTGGTCTGCTATGCTATGGAGTGTATCATCATGGAACACATACACTTTGTGAACCTATAGACACTGGATCCTACACAATTTGGTGTTTTTGTGGGCATATCTTGCCTCTTGCAGATGTTTGATGTCTTTAAACAGTTAACAGGTCCATAGACATACACAGGTTGTCCACACAGCCTACCTGGAGCTCGCACACCACTTCTACACAATACCCCACTTGGCCTTTACACATTAGATCACCAGATTCAATATCTACACATATGTCACAATCTGGATTGCTAACTGGATCATGGATAGCACACAGATGGTCAGTATTGCAGGTGCCATGTCTGACTATACACCAGTTACACATGGCATCCCACAGGGCTCAGTCCTGGGACCTCTCTTGTTCTGTATATATTTCTGATACATACTGGCTAACACAGGAGGAATATGGATGCCCATGTTTGCAGATGGCTGCAAACTGTGTGCCATATTCGACATTACAGCTGGCACAGGCATCCTCAGAAAGGGTCTCACAGAGATGGCTGACTGGTGCCAGAGCCATGGTCTACAGCTACCTTACTTTAGATGCATAGTCATCACCTTTGGAAGTAACATCGTGCACACACATTACCACATAGGTGATGATACATCACATACAGTGTGTGTGGTTTGTGATTTGTGGACATGAATACTTAGTACTCTTGCCTTTGACATTCACAATGCCAATGCTGTTGGACACACCTTCTATTTAGGCAACCTTATCCCATACAGTTTTACATCCAGATCAGGTGGGGTCATTGTGACCTTGTAGTTATCTGGCACATGCTTGGATACAATGGCCCATTTTGGATGTACCTTACCCAACACCTGCAGCAACTGGAATGTACACTGATTTACATATCAAGTGGATCTATGGACTCACACAGATGGTATGCACAGTTTGGCTATGGTGACCCCAGCTCTCCTCAGTTGCTTACTGCCTATTTGGATGCAGTCTGTGCCTTTTCTTTGATGCCATGTCCATCACAGCATTGATGGACATGCTCCACGTGAGGATAGCAAAGTCCCTTACAGCTACATGCTGCAGGGACAGGTACATGAGCAATGATATTAATAGGACATGCTGGAGGGGCATATTACCATCACAGAGGCTCCACTCACTCGGGAATGTGATCACAGTACCACATATGCACAGACCCATGCTGAACACCTACAGGTGACATCTTCACAGGTGGACGGGTGATCGTATGTTTAGCCCTGGAATATGTTATGGGTCCATGCTAGACAGAGGCAGAATGACATGAACATATGTGAGATATCTTGTGTGACCTACTATTGACAGGCACAGTCTACTGATCTAGCATGATTGCAGACTACAAACATACTGTAGCTAGGCTTCTACATACCCTAGGGCAGATAGCCTAGTGTCAACCTCTGAACCTATGCTAATGTTCACGATGCACATTGTTCAGTGATGGTACTGATTGCAGGTTTTGCTTCTTCTTTGCTTTACCACTTCCTATGAACAACCTAGGTTTCTGCATTACATATTTGATTGTGACAGTATTTCACTATTTTATATTGTGTCTGTTGTCATATCACTGTGTGCACATGGTGGATTAGTGAATAGTGCGAGGTTCCTGGGTTGACACTTGCAACTGTGGGATATGTGTGGCCTACTGCCGTACTCAAACTTTACCTAAGTGTGTGAGCATGTCCAGTTCAGACTTTCAGTGTTTTGTTGCCTGACATTTGTCTCATAGTTTCAAGTGTGTGAGCATGCCCAGTGTGACCTTGCAGTATGTTGCTGTCTGAGGTCCACTACATTTGTTGATGTGTGTGAACATTACCAATATTAACATTTATACTATATGTGTGTTGAATATCAGGTTCTATTATTACTGCAGGCCTCCCCTTTGTGTCTTGACTCGACAGGGATTATGCTATGCATGCAAGGTTTCCATTAGATACTTAGCTTTGACTTATCAACATTTTTTCATGCAAGCTGACCATTGACATACTGTCATGGTTTAGTGGTTCTGTTCTCTGACTATAGTGCACTGTATCCTTGGTTCGAGGACTGTCACTGCTTCATATTTTCATACATGGCAGAGCAGACTGCTTCAAGAATAGTGAAGCAAATATGAACTTGTTAACCTGCTTTTGATGAACTATACCCACATTTGACCAGACTTGCACAACATTGCTCAATGTTGCTGAACATTGTCTGTAGTTGTGCTACTTAGTGTGTGCAATTTTGTTCACATATACTAAATAGTGTTGAGAGCTGTTTAGCAGTGCTTTATATTGCTTAACACATAGCAATCATGCCTCAGGTGGTACTGCAGGGCTGCCTATGTCGGATGCACATTTTACACTCCCTATACATGTTTGTTAACAGGTAGTGTCAAGTTAGGCATCGCTTTTACTATATGTGTGAGTCAGAGAGAGGTATAATTTCCAGGGTTCCTACTGAGTCAGTGTATATGCTATGCATTGCCTCTTTGCCAAGGCCAAAGCATACTGGGCATGCCTCCTTCTGCCTACTGGAGCAGGCTCAGGTTGTTCCTTTTCTGAGTCACGGTCTACCTGTGATGGCCTTGGCAATGGTGGGGGGCTGTTGTGCCCATCCCTATGCTGCTCCTGCTGCAGCTGTTTTCACAGGATCATATTGTGTAGCATAGCACATACCATGACTATTTGGGTACATGTAGTTGGTGAGTACTGCAAGGCTCCACTAGATGTGTCCAGGCACCGGAACCGTGACTTGAGCAGCCCAAACACACGCTCAATTATATTTCGTGTTTGTGCGTGTGCCTCATTATGGCATTCCTGTTCAGGTGTGTGTGCATTTCTGATGGGTGTCATCAGCCACGGCTCAAGTGCATATCCAGCATCCCCCACTAGGTGACCATGAGGGATGTCCCCATTGGCAAATGTCTGGTACAGCTGTATCAGATGCCAGATATGGGAGTCATGGTAGCTTCCAGGGCAGCCAGCACACACATTCATTATTATGCCCTGGGCATCACACACGACCTGGCAGTTGATGGAGGGGTAACACTTGCGGTTATAGTAGACCCTAGCCTGCTCACCGGCTGGTGCTTTGATGTGAATGTGCATGCAGTCTATTGCACCCACTACCTCAGGGTATTCTGCTATTTGCTGGAAGAGATACATATTGCTGGCCAATACCTCACGGGAATTGGGGAAATATACATGATCACTGACATGTGCTGCCATGGCATTCAGGAACTGGTGCAGTACCCTAGATGCTGATGCCTGTGAAATCCCCATCATATCGCCAGTTGGTCTCTGGAAGGTACCTGTTGCTAATATTCTTAGGCCAACACATACCTTGGTTTCCACTGGGATGGGTTCCCCTCTGTTGGGTCTGTGTGTGAGGTGTGGAATGCACAGCTCAACAATTTGCTGCAGGAGCTCTCTGTCCACTCTATAGTGCTCCACTATCCCCAGCTCATGTAGCCCCTGGTAGGTTACCCTGGGTCTGTACACTCTTCTCTGTCTCCTCACTGTGGGTTTCTCAGCAGCATTTGCATTGTCACCGCCCTCAGCATGTTGCATATGTTGCCTTATGACAGCAATGGCAGTCCCTAACACTTCTTTGTCTCAGTAAAGCTTTTCCAGTTTTCACTTCTATTAGCTTACTGCAGTGTTGCAGTGTGTTTGAGAAAAACATACTGGAATGTATTTTGCTGAGTTTTAAGTGCTGGGCTGGGCTAGTGTAATGCCTGTGTAACTGGCTGAATCTGATTGTTTCCACCTGCTAGCTCTGCTAGTACTCCCTGGTTAACTTCCTACTATTTGTTGTGCTTCCTTTTGCCTTTCTGTTTCCTCAGGTGGCAGCACAGTGCACACAAGCGCAAACATGTGCACACCAGCTTACACGAGTGCACACATGCTTACATGGACTAAAACTTGCTTATTCTTGTTAAAATGCGCACACACTGATGCAAACGCACTTACCACTGTTTACACAGCCTTACATATGCTTACTCAGACCTACACACGCGCACACATGCTTACACCGACGCACAGTGACTTAGTCGGGTTTACTGGTGCGTGCACGCGCATGCACACTCAGTAAGAAACTTTGGTGTTATCCACAGCATACACCTTCGATTTCTTGACTTTACCTGGCCTACCTGTTGACACACCTCTTTCACTATTATGTAAATGTAAGGTGACACATGTCACTCTGCTCCAATGAGCTGCACTCCATTCATACATACCCCCCCTCGTGATGTCACCTATCTTCTACTCTGTTACTCCCCTTATCCTACTCTTACACTCCACTGACTGTGCTCATTTACTATGTGAACTTGCGATTCACTATCATAACTCTCATTTGCATAGGATTGCCTAGTAATGCTTAGTTACATCTCTTAGACTGAGCTTCCTCCCTTAGCAACCTCTACTCGGTGGCCATGTTGTCTTCAGCCTGCCATTCCCTTGCATTGTAAATTCATTTTAGCTAAGAAATCCACATTTGTGGATCTTAATTATTCATTTTCTGCTTTTTAGGGTGCAGCGCATTTGCGTGGCGCTGCACTATGGTTAAACCCCGGAGATCGGGATTAAAAAAAAAAAAGTTTTTTATTTTTAATTTGCATCACTTCCCATTGGCAATGGCCATATGTTTGGCCATTGGCATGCTTCCTCCTGTGAATGCATGCTTTTTTTACTGCTGACATGGCTCCGTTTTGCTATTTGCAGAACCATACTCAGTTATCAATTGAGTACATTTCTGCAGATAACACTACTCCTGCTCGGACAGGTTCGGGTTTCCTGGATTGCAAATTTTCCTCATTTGCATGGCTTTCACCTGCAATTGAGGTAATTTGCATATCCTAGCCCTGTCCGTGTAGGACTAGTTTAGAGAGCTCAGTTGCACGCCCCTGCCGGCTGTTCCTGGATCGCTCGGCAGACATGTTGGCTTGCTGGAGCCTTACTCTACTCTTAGACTCCGTGCAAGCCTTCGCGAATCCGGCCCTACATGTTTTCTGGAAAGGATGGTCTTGTGACATAAGAGTTAGACAGGAATGGTTGCAAATGACTAACTGGGAATACAGTGCAGTGCAGTATTATATTACAGTGCAGTGCAGTATTATATTACAGTGTAGTGCAGTATTATATTACACTGCAGTGCAGTATTATATTACAATGCAGTGCAGTATTATATTAAAGTGCAGTACAGTATTATATTACAGTGCAGTGCAGTGCAGTATTATATTACAGTGCAGTACAGTATTATATTACAGTGCAGTGCAGTATTATATTACAGTGCAGTACAGTATTATATTATTTGCCTGGATGGACAATCCTCTACAGTGATGAGCTAAGGATTAGGTCAAGTGCTGAGTCAGGGCTATTTGGGCCTACTAGAAATATTGACTAATTGAGTGATATCCATTTTCAAATTTTTTTTCTGTTTAATTATGGACTGACATGACCTTGTTAAATAATGATGGCGTCACCTAGACTTATGATACCATTTTTTGCTTTTGGAGTAGCATTTCTTGTGAAATTTGTTCAAGATTGTTAAGTATGGATGATGGGGAGGTACAGACTACTGCCCTGTGACCCACCGGAAGTGATTATTCAATACCTCGCAGTAGGAAGGGAGGTTTTGTTGAGTTGGTTGACAGCCCTTTGCATTTAGTAGAGGAGCTGGTCTGAGACTGAAATTGGTCAGTTGTAATCTGTGCTGTACCCTATTTAGCAATTTCAAATACATTTCAAACACAATTACGTGAACACTTATGGAGAAAAGTCTTTCAAAAGCAAAATGATGGGTATGCATTCAGTTTTCTTCATCTGAGGAAGTCACTTGAAACAAAAACGCAGGATATATTTCTGTACAGCGTTAATGTGTTCGAAGGAATAGGAGTCTCAGTGGAATAAAGTGTATTATGTATTACCAAGGATTCAAGCTTTCTTTTTCAATTGCTCCTTTGTATTTGAGGTGCAGACTACCATTATGTGGTGGCTGCTATGTGTCTCTAGTTGTAAGTGCAGTAAGTGCACCAGTCATCCAGCTTGGTACATCATGTTTTGACATGACTCTTTGATGGTTATAACACAGAGTGTGTTTTTTCTTGATGACCAGAAGTAAAGTACACCCCATAACCATCTTTTTGTCAGGCTTGTTATCACTGAAAAGTGTATAATGTTCTAGAATGAAATTAGATGGGGGTGGAATAGGCAGCAACCACATGGGGAGCACACAGGGACGTGTGATTTCTCTGGTGGAGACAAGTGAAAACACTTTCCATGCTTATGAGAAGGAGCAATGTTCCTTGTAGAAAATTAGGGGCAACCAGTGTAAACCTCATATTGCACGTCCTCCTTTGGTTCCACAAGCTGGGTGTCTGTGTGAAGCACAGTAGGGTTAAATAAAAAACTCAAACCTCCCCTAATGTCCACCTTAATGAATGATGGACCCTCCAAGTTGATTCTTTCCCTAGTGATGGAGAATGATGGACTAAATTGAATGGGAGGGGGTTCTTAGTAGACAGACATTGTGGCAAAGAGTGTGAGAAAAATAAAGCCTTTCCAAGCTGAACCATACATCAGGCTGATACCATTTATTTAGGCTATTATTTTACCTGAGTTGAGCTGTTCTGATGTGATCTGCTGATCAGTATGCTGCAAGAGTAGTATGATGGGTAGGTCCAGTGTTTAGCTGTATGATGGATAGGTCTAGTGTTTAGCTGTATGATGGATAGGTCCAGTATTTAGCTGTACAATGGTTAGGTCCAGTGTTTAGCTGTATAATGGTTAGGTCCAGTGTTTAGCTGTATGATGGATAGGTCTAGTGTTTAGCTGCATGATGGATAGGTCCAGTGTTTAGCTGTATAATGGTTAGGTCCAGTGTTTAGCTGTATAATGGTTAGGCCCAGTGTTTTGCTGTATGATGGATAGGTCCAGTGTTTAGCTGTATGATGGATAGGCCCAGTGTTTAGCTGTATAATGGATAGGCCCAGTGTTTAGCTGTATGATGAATAGGTCCAGTGTTTAGCTGCATGATGGATAGGCCCAGTGTTTAGCTGTATAATGGATAAGCTCAGTGTTTAGCTGTATGATGGATAGGTCCAGTGTTTAGCTGTATAATGGATAGGCCCAATGTTTTGCTGTATGATGGATAGGGCCAGTGTTTAGCTGTATGATGGATAGGTCTAGTGTTTAGCTGTATGATGGATAGGTCCAGTGTTTAGCTGTATAATGGTTAGGTCCAGTGTTTAACTGTATAATGGATAAGCTCAGTGTTTAGCTATATGATGGATAGGCCCAGTGTTTAGTTGTATAATGGATAGGCCCAGTGTTTAGTTGTTTAATGGATAAGTCCAGTGTTTAGCTGTATGATGGATAGTTCCAGTGTTTAGCTGTATAATGGATAGGCCCAGGTGTATAGCTTAATGTATCCTGATCTTAGAAGCTTTTACAGTTTGATGTATAGTTTTGTAAGTAATTCCCTTATGGTAGTAGGTAGTGATGGATAAGTATTGTGGCAACCATATCTGACTTTATAATTGTTTGGGTGTAAGAACTGTATGCAATAGAGAGTCAAGAAGGTCTGAGAATAGCTGGATTGCAAACATGGAGAATATGTTGACAATGTTTTCTTTAAGGAGTTAGACATTGAGCTAATGATTACATGGCTCAAATGCATTTTACTTAGAAAAAACATTTCTTACAGAGTTATAAGGTTTAATCTGATATGTGGTGAAGTGAAGCAGAGTTTGTTTGTGTCTTTCGGCTTTTCCCGGTTAGGGGTCCCCACAGCGGAACTTCTGTCCGCTAATGATTGGTAGTTGATTTTTACGTGCCGAGTTACCAGCCCTGATGCACAACCTTCAATGAATGTACGCCCATTCATGCATGTCTCCATGCAGAAGACGCTCTAGCTGTGAATCGAACCGGACAGCGTCTTACTGTGAGGCGACAACGCTATGGCAGACTTCATTTTACAGTCTGAAGGTGAGTGAGTGTCAAACTTCCAGGTTTAAATGTGGATACTGATTTGCCTTCCCCTGTGATGGTAGATTGTCTTGGAATTGGAATTCTTTTTCAGTAGCACTACACAGTGACATTGTCTTGCAAAAAGGTTAAGGTTGTGCTAGAACCAGTGCAGAAAGTAAATACACATTAGACATTGAGCTAATGATTACATGGCTCAAATACATTTCACTTAAAACATTTCTTACAGAGTTATAAGGTTTAATCTGATATATGTGGTGAAGTGAAGCAGAGTGAATCTGTTAAAAGTGTTGCATTAAATTTGTCTACATAATGTAAGCCATATTCAGAACTGGAGGAAAATGTACTCTGCAAAAGGCTGTGTCCATAACTGAGTGAAAAATAGAGGACACAATTAAACAGGGTGATTCATTTTTAAAAGAACCGGAAAAACCCTTTGGTTGTGATAATACACAGAAGTTCCCAACACAACAAAGGCACAGTGATGGGTGGCACTATGGCCCCTAGCTATGCCTTTCTGATTTAGCTAATTGAGAGAAACAGCAAGTTTATTTAAGATAATGGTTTGAAACTATAAAAATATGGTGTTATTTTACTGATGACATGTTTTTATGTGGAAATACATAAAAGATTACTTAAAACAATTATTATTTGAATAGCTCCAACCAATTCTTAGTTCTTAAAAATATCTGGATGTTTATTCAGTCAATTTCTTGGATGCTACAGTCTACAAAAAAGAAGGCATGAACAAACTCTATACTAGAATAAGTTATAACAATGTTTCTTGTAACAGTTTGTGCCAGAATCAGAAAACTTTGCCATATCAAGCTAACCACATTTGGGTGACAAGCAGCTGAGCACAGAGGGTATGTAATTCAGAAAACTCAGCTATACAACGTTGCCAGGTCAAATAATGTGGTCAGCCATGCTATATGCTAATGACTGTGTAGAGAGGCACTGTGCAGGAAAAGGAGGCAACACAAGATGATGGAGTGATTCTAAGATGTTTAAATGCCACAAAACTGAGCTGCACCAACTTTATATCTGAACTCCGTCATATGAGTAATACATTACTAACCTGTGCTAGGGGTTGCTACAGCTAAAATGTGTATCTGAAAGAAGCTCTTACCATAGCAGTCATGCTTGATAGTACAATATGTCACCCGTGGAAGTGTAGGGTCTCAACATTTAATGCTCTCCATGACATCAACATAGTAGACCAATACCATTTGGACAAAGACATCATGCATCAAATCAGGACATGTGTCAGTCTCATCATGATGTACCTATCCCACTAGATATAAAGGTATCTGTCAGCAACTTACTGGGGAGAAAAGTGGGGTTATCACAGGCATCTCTCTTGAGATTGCACCAACAGTTTCTCGATCTCAATGACATGCTTCAGCAAGTAGAGGTACATTTGTGGTTCCCGCATACTCCAGGGTGGAGAGGCAACAGCATGCAGGAGTTGTATGATATAGCCTATTTTCCTTGAGGTACTGGAGTCGTAGGCTATACCTACATTCAAATAAAGGCCCCAACTGATGATCTGAGGAGGTACGTGAACCACAAAGGGTATAACTTCATCAACTGCCAGGTGGCCTGTAATGCATATGGTATCATCTACAATATATCACCAAGGCCACTTACTTTTTTCAACTCACACATATGACACACATGTGACCTGTATCAATGGTTTGCAAGGGATGACTTCCCACAGGACCATCTTGTTGATGATGCCAGATATGTCATGGAATCCTGACTCATTACACCCATCTGAAATCTAAACAATCAAACAGATCACGGCTACAATTGTGCACTATCAAAAACCAGAATCATTACAGAACATGTGTTTAGGCTGCTAAGGCATGCTTTTACTGTCTATATTCAGATGGTTGAGACCTGCAGTATGACCCTGCTATACATGTGACATTATTGACTGTGTGTACAGTGTTATACAATGTTCTACCTAAGAAACAGTTACAAATGACCAGCAGTTCCCAGCACAATGTGCAGTGGAAGCTGAGTCAGATCAGAAGTCAAAGAAGGAGCCAGTAGCAGGAAATGATTGGCCCAGGTGGGGGTGGGTACAGTATGCCATGGCACTAGCAAAAAGGCAGAGGGCTGCACATAGCTTTACAATGGGTCTATATTACATTGTCAAACTTAAAAGTGTTTGAACGATGTAATATCGAACCCTAATATCCAAAACACTAAAATAGCGAATACAAAGAACAGTGATTCTTTTCCCAGGGAAAAAAATCGCTGTTCCCTAACAAAAAATAAAAAAAAACCCTGCTACTTGAAACTTAACCTAAAGTGGGGGACTTTGCCCATCCCACCCCCACCTAAATGGAGGATGAGCAACATTTTTATGCATTTTGGGTATTCCAAATAAAATTTCTAACTGTGGTTGTTCAACCATACGAAACTCAAATAAGTCAACTGTTATATAACTCTGATGCAACATATCCAACAGAACTAGATCAACCTCTTGATAGCTCTTCCTAACAAAATCCTTAGATACCTTCTTATATTTAGATGTATCAGACAGCAACAAAAGCATAGTTTCCTTGTAATCAGAGGATTCCATAATTACTATCCCCTGCCCCTTATCGACTTTCATTTACCTAAGGGCAGTATCACCACTCACCCTTGATAAGCAGCATCCCCCACTTGGTCACTTATCTTTGCACTAACAAGGTAGTGTTACTCCGCTCACCTACAATTTATTGAATTACAGCACCATCCAAATAAGCAGCTCTGCTTGCTTGTTAACTTATCCAACAGAGCAACTGTTCACTTTCCTTCCCAAATTATTGAATTTTATATCCAACACCAGAGGGAGAACAGAAGAGGGCCAGTCTGCCCCTCTTCTCCACCCACCAGCCTGACCAGGCTGTTCCCCCTCTCACAGACCAAATTTCCTACAGTCTAAACCCCATTAAAGGCATAAGGCCAAACATCATTCGGTGTGCCCAATCTTGCCTAAACAGACTGTCTCCACGCTGTCACCCCTCAATCCCCATCACCAACAAAACTATTCAGTTACCTAGACAGCTAAAACAAGCCATTGATCCCTATCCAATGCTAAAATAACCATAAACTCAAAACCTAAAATACCCATACTCTTGTTACCCAACTACCATACCAATAAAAATTTTTAATTACTCTTAGAATCCAAACCCCAACTAAACAAGCAAACACTAAGCCCATTGCCACCTGAAACCATGCAAAGGTAATAGCAGACCCTCATGACATATTGCAGCCTGTTTACTGCCCAATGAAATAATAACCACATAAAATCACATTCAAATCCCCTTTAATAATAATCTTGTCATCACACTAATACCCATGTAGACAAGCTGCTTACACCACCATACAAGGCCTTTGCCAGTACATCCCCAAATGTACCACAAACCACAAAACAAGCCAACAAAACTAACCAAGCACGATGTACATCAACTTGAAATGCCCAATGGCACTAGACACACCAGATCAGTGACTAGCCCTCACCATCCAAAATGTGGTAAAATAATCCAACCCTACCTCCCATAAAACTGCAGTAACTTGAAGCTAAGTCCTCCTATACACAACACATCACCTAGCTCACCAGCCTGATCCAACTTATTCAATGCAATCCATTAATCCCGACCAAGATAACACCCCCTTTATCAAAAACTTTCCTATAAAAAGCCCCTTAATCCTGCCTCAATCATGTAATCCTAACCATCATCTGACATGCCTCAGCTCACCTAATATCTCCTTCAACCATAACCATAACTTGATATGCTACAATGGTAATCTTCCCACCTGACCCATTCAAAGGAAAACCCCAACTACCAATAAGACAGTGTGAAATTCAACCTTGATGCTTCCCGCACAAGATAACAAAACAACCCTCAAGAAAGCCATTAACTTACGGTTGCGGGAAAGAAAAACACTACAATGAACAAACAAACACCATATACAGCTGCACTGCTGGAAATCCATAACCTCATTTACTAATATCAGCCAATACGTTCCTCAGCATCCTCCCTCACCTGTCAAGTGCACATTCCTTCAGACCACCAAATAATGAGCACATCCCCATCTGCAACCTCCATGTTATCTGTAAAGAAAAAAACTGTAAATACTCCACACATGCAAAATCAATATTTAATGACATTATGCACCACCAAGGGCATAGCTCTTCCATCAACAGAATGAAATGCTTGCATTACTGAATGTGAAACCCCCATGCAACTTAATGATGTCTTGGAAAGAAAAATTCTCCATAATGTTTCTTCCTAGCACCCACCTTCATGATGCGACTGATACCCATGTAAAATAAAACAACTTCATATCCTCAAAAAGGCCTCTTCTATAAATAAAATTATCACTTTAAACATCATACGATGTTTCTCAACAAAATTGTTATCCAGTAATTGGGGCAAGAAAAGTTAAAACCACAAAGTATGACGACAAAATGCCAATCCCCATGACCAAACCTATCCATCTACACCAAAGGACATTGACACACACTACCTTGTATGTACAATAATAACAACAAAACACCTCCTTATCCCACTACCAAACTGGATGAGTGACTAAACTCACCCTAGAGTTCTACCCACATCTCTCGAAGAACAATAAGAGCAGTATGTGGAAATAACTATCGATCTTGGCTAAGCTACTAAACCCTACACCATTAACCTTATAGCTTTCGATGCTCCTGTGATTGTTGTGATTCTACCCCACCTGTAAACCCCCAAATCTCTATAAATAACCCCCAGCCTTGCATTACCTTGCCCCAAACATACCACCTTTGCAACCCCATTGTGCACCACTCCAACAATCAAAACCACACAAGAATAATCCATTACCTTTCAAAGTCATTGCATCAGGGCACTGACGCTGCTCACTCAGTGCTCACCCATTTCTGACCTCGTTGTGCACCACCCAAGTGACCAGGACATCAATTAATACAGGATCCATTACTTCAGAATCCTGTTCCTTCTGGTCACCAATCGCAGCCCACTCAATTCTGCACCTCCCCAATCTGCAAAGGAAAACAGATTAATCACCTTGCCTTTACTATAACTGAAACAGTGATGACACTCAAAACATACCCCCTGTGTCTATGCAGCAAACACCTTCTCACTATGACCCCCCCCTTTTACCATCTACATTATGTTATCTGTCAGATATGAGAACCCCAAATGGAAAACCGCATAGTTTAAAGAAGGGCCTACTTAATAAGCTTAAATCTGCCTCCCTGTTCCTCATCTGCACAGCCAATGCACTGCCTACCCCCCAGGAAAGCCCATCTGAGGTCACCAAAGTCCACACTCCATGAGGTTCAAAGAAAAAAAAAACACAACACAACCCTCAAAGTATACAATCAAATGCCTGCCCTTGTCTGCACCCTCCACAATTGAAGTGTGCACTCAAATGCCAGCCATTGCCTGCCCACTCCTCCATAAGCTTCCAAGCATCCCAATGACTTGCTAGAAACTAAAACATCCCCCCTTTTTTATATATACATGTAAATACGTTAATATGGGTCCATTCCTCTTCACTCTTCCCCAATCCCTTAATGCAAGAATCTTTCCAGGCAACCCCATGTTTTATGAAGCACAAACCAAAACTAAGGCAGCATCTGAATGTTATGTGGAATGGCTGAAAATAAAGGTCTCACTGACCATTAATTGTGCTATGCGCATGTACAACTAATCTGTTCCAAAGCTGATACACTTTACCCCATGAAACATACTCCTGCCTTACCTCCCAACCTCTATTAACAAAATTCTGAACAAAGCCATAAATAATGAAGTACTAAATCCCAGAACTAAGGACCATCTTTAAATATTGCTGTTACCGACTTTGAAAGTAAATAGATAAGTTTTCAACTAGCATGAATTTTCTGAAGCGGATGAAGACTGCGACTCAAATGTCTGTCATTTTCCGACAATTCTTCAATGACTTTAAATAGAACAACAAGTTTTCCATTAGCATGAATTTTCTGAAGGGTATGAAGTCTGCAACTCAAATGTTTGTCATTTCTGATACAATTCTTCAATAGTTTACTAGAAAACCACAATGTTATGGAAAGATTTACCAACCCCCCCCCCCATATGAGGCAAAATATGGACAGTCTGCGAAAACCTGTAGAGACGAAAGGTATGACTCACCACCTGTGACCCCCTTTAAAAGGAACCCAGCAGCCAGACTAACATGCTCTGTACCCAAACCAACCTCACTGCCATTCAGGGACTCTAGTAATAAAAACACCTGCTTCACATAACCAAGGTCCTCCCCTCCATGACCACAGAGCAAGTACCCATTCTACAACTCCCCCTTCTTTGTGTCCTGCATAATACATGACATCAAATCTAATTGGGTCCCCAGTTATCTGCCACACAGTAGTTATGCACCGCTCCCTTCAATACTTTTTTTTTTTCTTAAACTCGCAGATGCCTAACTGCATCACGGCATCTGGACAGAGGCCTATATGTAAACTGGATCTCATCTGCACCTGCCCAACTTACATACAAGTGCAGATGTGAAGAACTACCTTGGCAAGTGTTGAAATTGTCAGCCTCTCTGTCTCAAGAATCAAACCACACAACCTCTTGCTTTGAGGTGACAAAGCAACCGCTACACCACTGCGCCATCTGTAATGCAGCACACACATCAGAGGACACAGATGCTGGATTGGCAAAAGTAAAGCCCCCACAACAGAAACACTGATAAACTTAGGACTTACGCACTTAACATGGATAGAATACCAGGTTTTGCTTTTCCATGAATTTTCTGAAGGGCCCGTCATATGCAGCTCAATTGTCTGTCATTATCTCCTAACGTTGATCATACGAACTTAAGGCGGATAGAAAACCAGGTTTGCTTTAAGGCTCAAATGGTCTTGGAGTTCCTCCCAATTGGCCATAACCACAACGTTATAACAACAGACCCAAAACTGAGGCAACTCTGGCCATTCAGCTAAAATGAGTGCAGCTAAGGGGTATGTCACAACTCTAGGGTCGCTCTGAATCAACCATTCCATATAGCTGTTAAAGAGTGACAGTTGGCTATGCTTAAAAAGTAGTAAAATGACAGTCTTTGTGTTAGCACGTGCTTTACTGACCTGCACTACATTGCCCAGGAAACAACCTTAATTCATGGCCTCCTCACATAAGAAAAAACATCCATCAAAGTGTCAAACTTCGTCATACTGTTTCACATGCATGTAGGGTGTTTGAACAGCCTTTTACCCTACCTGCAATATTAAAACCAGAAGTCTTCCGAAATAAAAGGCTTCAATTGCTTGTTTTTTTTTTTTTTTGTTTTGTTTGTTTTTTTTTTTAATAATACTGCAAGAAAAGTAAAGCTAGTGGAAAAGGTCTGCATTTCGAACATGCAGTAGATGGCAGGTACGAGTATAACATAATTCTGCACAGTGATCAAACAGAAAACACCCCGTGGCGCTGTTAACCTCTGATCAATATCCCCATACCCTCTTAGAGGAAAAAAAATAATGGGGGCAACTTTTAAATGTAATAATGGGGAAGTCAGGACAGTTGAGAGGTATGCTTCAACTCACACACCCAGTACCACTGCTCATGCAAGGCAAAAATCACTGCACGTCACCACTTTCCAACCCATGAAAGAACCCAGGAAACTGCTGCTCTCTGCAAAACACACAACACAAGTGAGAAAAGACCTGAGCCAGACTGCCTACAACATCCCTAATGCACCCAGACTTGTCTACCTCAAACATCAGTGCTGAAAACAAATCTCACTAGCACAGAGCCACCAGGACCAAAACACCTTATTCTCTCTACCCACACACTCCTCCACTTACAATTCCTGACTAAAAGTAGTCCAAGACCTACCTGCACCACAGTACATACAGGTCGTCATAGATGTAACACTTGCAGTAGCAAGTTCACGCCAAATATGTGACTCCTACCTCAGTTACACTTGACAAAACCCTCTAAGCCCCTCTCTACCCTTACCGCATTTCCTCTTAAACATCCCTCCATCCCATTTAACCCTATCCTACCCTTATTCTCTTAATTCCTGCTAATCTATGTATCTAGCCCCCACTTGAAGATGTCCCAGGACAAAATGGTCTGTTCCAGACCTCATTTCTTCTGACTCATTCTTTCAGTTATGCAACTTATTTTTTTTTTCATACAGACCACTGATGCAATTGAGCAAGTTTCTCATTTGCATACTAATGAGTTTTTTTACTTGATCTTTGTTAGCTGTGTCATTAAATAAGCTTTTAACTGCACTGTTATTGCCTTTAGTTTCCTGATCTAGGAAGATGTTCTCATCTTGTAATGACAGAGTGGAATAACTACAAGTTCCTTTCTCGTGTGTTTGCAATACACATTTCACAGCCTGTGTATAATTGCATTTTCCAGCATAATCCAGTCACAACTTCAGTTACAAATCTTATTTACTTTTCTATATTTTTCTTAGGCAAGGTCACAAATTCATCAGCCTGTTCATACCTCTGAAAAACATACATATTGCAGATTAAACCACATATTTTAGTTTAACTGTTACAGATTTTGCAATGTTTAAGTGCAGCACACATGTATGTTACATTCTAATTCATGAAACAATGGCATATGTATTCTCAGATATTATTTATTTATTTTTATTTATTTTGTCATTTGTTAACCGGGTATGTTCGACTGAGCATGAGCCAATTTTCAGCAGATGCCCAGGAGAAAACCTCCATGCAGAAATAATTATAAAAGCAGAAATAACATGAAGTATAGAAAGCTTCAAATATATGACAGACATTAAATACAGAAGTAGCTATACATTCCAATAAAATCTCACACACAGTACAAAATAGTTCATCCACAAGAAATGGAGTAAATGAGTATAGAAGACATATCGGAGTAATAATAGATACAAAGTCTCAAACATGCAGCACAAAAATGAAGCAACTGGGCAAGCCCTAGAGTAAAGAAATATGAAATAAAAATAAGTAAGTAAAGAACTGATTTAGGTGGTACATATGTGTAAGAGAGAGGGCAATTAACACAGTAGATTGTGCATTTGTATAAAGTTTTAGTACAGGTTTAACATTCTTGGGCAAGTGGATTCGAAGACTCAGAGGAATTAGAAGCAGCACATTAGCACTAATGTTAATAATAGTACACTAATATCACACTATTAGGTTATACTATGCCTGGGATTCACTAATCCTCCGTGTAAGAAACTGCAGTCTAAGAGTATGATGTCAGCGTGTCAAGCATATTCATGAGGGAGTGCTGACTCAACTCTAAGGCTTACACGGAGCGTGCACGAGTGCAGGGGGTGTGTCAGACTGCCGAGCAGTCCAAATATCCACGTGCCTGCAAGTGCCTAAACTGCAAATGTCAACAGAAATGAGCGAGTCTGCTCAAATGTCCACATACCCAACACTACACTCTCCCACATTCTAAATCCCTGTGCAAGTTTAAAATGTAAAGCTTTCCTTTTTTTTATTATTCCCGATATAGCTATCCGTATTTGTGCGTGTATGCCTGGGTTTGCCCATTGCTTAGCTACAGTTAGCAGTGTAGACATTGAAGAGGATAATAAGCTATTTATATGCAAATTAAGCCAAATAGTAATAGCATAGTGGTAGATCCCTTACACAAAGAGGAGGCATTCCCGGTTCGAGCCATTCCACTACCTATTTTCTGTAGGAAATGTGTGCATAAAAAGAATTCCAGACATTTACCTTTTAAATTTCAGTAAAATGCATTGAAATGGCCTATGCGGTAGTGAACGATATTTTATATATATATATATATATATATATATATATATATATATATATATATATATATAAGAAGGTGGAATGGTCATGCATACTGATAAATGCATAAGTAATGTATCTTAAGCAATGTGAAGCACTACTAAGCAAAGTTTAGTAGTATTAAGTACAGTTAAGTACAATTGCTCATAGCTTAGCACTGCTTTAACTAGCACAATAGTTTTGCGTGGACCTGTGCATCGCGCCAACTAGCGCAAACAAAAACATGTTTGTGCAGAGCTGCGCACCGCGCTAACTAGTGCAACGTTGGGCAAAGTCGGGCAATGTTGGGCAGAGTAGAGCAACGTCGAGCAATGTTGGGCAAAATTGAGCAAAGTCGGCTAAACACAGCCACACCTCCTAGCCAGTCTGGCCAGTAGTAAAATAAAAAGCAATGACAGGCCTCGAACCCGGAATACTGTGCACCATAATCACAGTGCTAAACCACTAAGCCATGACAGCTTTAAATATGGATGCATTTCCAACACACTCATATATATCAGTGGAAGTTTACCCATTGCTAAGCAGGTTTGCTTTTAGCTGAGATTTTTCAAAACCGGCCAATCACAAATAAGTGTGGGAAATGAGGCATATTTAAGCTCGATAGGCAGGAATAATTGCCATAACTGGTTGTTGCTCCCATCTGCAGACAGTATGGCCGGTGTTGGAGAGGGCTCTCGTTTTCGAGTGCAACGGTGGGGCATTGAGGAGTCAAAAGTAATGGTTTGGCTCCTCGTCCATCATCATGATGCAAGACTCCTGCAGGGCCAGTTTCAGGGCACTGAGTACAAAGCAGAAGCCTGGAACCGTCTAGCACACGATCTAACCAGTGCCACAAGCGTCCCTCGGACTGGTGAGCAGGTCAGACACCACTTCTCAGACCTGAAGAGACGCAAGGAGGACCGACTGAACCAGTGGATACAGGAGGCCCATGAAATGGAAAATGCCCCACTACTGAGTATGTAGCCATGGAATGAAGTATGTAAGAATTACTATTGTAGTCTATGTTATGGATAGGTATGTCTCAATATCCCTTCATTTACTTCACAGCTGCAGGTGTCCGTGCTGCGAATCAGCAAGCCTATGCAGATAGGATGCTAAGACTGCACCACCAGGCAGGTTAGTAATTATTCTGCATGTGTTGTCATATAAAAGAAGTGAGAGAGCCTGAAAAAGAGTGTTGTAACCCATTAATAAAGGTATAATGAGTGTTGAATAACTTCTCTGCATGTACTGTTCTATAAAATAGGTGAGACAGTGTGAAAAGGTGTTGTAACCCATTAATAAAGGTATAATATGTCTTGAATAAAAGACCTCTGCATGCACTGATATATCAAATAAATGAGAGAGCTACTAGAAAAGTGTGTAATGTAATTAATAAAGGTATAATTCCTGGAGTATGCCCATGTCACTTTCTTTGATATGTTGTTGCACCCTTGCATTATAGAAATAGTACTGTTGTATTAAGCGCAGTCAACCCACACATGGGTAGGCCCATATAAAGTGGGTGAAGGGAGTGCCAGTAGCTGTTAAGCATATATACAGTCCTCAACTGTCGGTTCATGGCCGGCATGTACAGGTTAATCTGGCACATGAGTAGCTTGTTATTGTGTTCCCCAGAAATGTCAGTGTGCTGCTAGAAATGTAGGGGGCTGTCAACATATACCTGATAATGTCACCTGAACACATCCGGATATGTAGATATATAAATATAAATTAAATATATAAATATGTAGCAGTAACATCTGCATCCAGGACAGTTTGTATGTCAGATACAGGTCAGGTATATCAAGAACTAGCAAAGCCCATTTTACAATTTAAAGGACATTGCCTAGTGTAATAATACTTGTAGGGGATATATAACTGCAGTCAATAGGAATGTAGTATAAACTATAAGTATATATAAGTTGTTAATGGAGGTATCTTTTTACACCCTACTGTATGTGCATAAACAATGCAATTCCACACCTCAAAGCGTATGTCTAATCTCATAACATTTGTTGGGACACATGTCCTATTGGTTTATAAATATCTGCATTTACTTTGATGCATGTGCCCTGTTCACATACCACAATCTTGGTGGCCTGGTGCCACCAATCAATCCTGCATGCTGTTGGAATGTCCACTGTTGTTCTATATATGCATGTGTTATGCTTGCTGTTCAACTGTTGGAACTCTGGTGTGTTGGGTTAATGGGAATACTACTGTATGCTGTTACAACTAAACTGGAATGCAGTTGGCTATTACTAACCCATATTGTCATTAAATCCTCCTAAACATAGAACGTATGGGAAGGCCGGTCCCAGCGGACCCACCTGTCCCACCTCAGCTGGCGATGGCACCTGGCACCAGCAGGTCTGGTGCCCAGCCCGGGACCTCCTCCTCCATTGGTCCTGTGCCACCTTCAGGTGGAAGCGCTGCAGGTGATAGGGCTTGTCCCCCCCTGCAAGCGTGGCCAGAGGAGGGCCACCTATCACCCTCCAAATGGTCTGGGCTCTGGTGCCTAAGGAGATCGAGCGTTCAGTTGCTGATCCTCTACACCAGCTCGAGGCAAGAGTGGCACAACTCACGGGTGAGCCTGCCCCTCCTACGCAGCCCCCAGCACAGCCACCCTCGGGCTGTGAAGGAGCAGTGGTGACTGCCCATGGGTGGGGATCTCAGTTCCACTGTTGCCATCTGTGGGCTCATGGGCTTGCGATTTCCAAACACCCTTTCCCGTCAATGGTGTTCACCCACCCCATGTGTCATATTCCGTCCCTGTATGCATCTTGTTTGTCTTGTCTGTTTACCTCCCCAACTTACCTCCCAAAATATACCTACTTCCCCTACCCCACATTCCACTCACACCTGAAAAAAAAAATCGGAAATCTGCTCCCACAAAAAAAATTACACCCCATACATAGCTGCCCATTTTGCACACATGTCCGCTGGACACATAAACTGAAATTTAATTGGCAATACAACATACTTTGTTGTCCTCACCCCTCTCTCAGGGGTGGAAGGTTTCAAATTTCCATCCAAATTACTAGTATATGCACAGCTGTTGCTGTTAAAGAAATGGACAGCTATGGACCTTCCCTACACCCATCCTGCACATCCCAAGCTGATTTCCCTACTGTCTTTCCCTCTTTGTGCCCCTTTGTCACCACTGTTCTATCTCCCAATTTTCTTTTCTTTCAAAGAAATGAGCGTGAGGGTTAGCGGGAGTAAGCACTTTTAAGCAGTAGTTAGCAGGTTTGTACGAGTGTGCGCTTGTGTGCGCTTAGCTAAGTATTGCTAAGTGTCGCACAAACCAGCTCAAACCTGCTTACAACTGCTTAAAAGTGCCTTAGTCACCCTGCATGTGAGGGGCCTTGTTCTGCTCAGTAGCAAAAATAAAACACCAATGTCAGTCTTGAACCCCAGACCTTGGGCACACTAGACTGCATGAAGTACCACTAAGCCACAGTAGATATACAGCAGGGTGCTGCTGAAATATATATATACCATGCATCAGAATGAGTGAATGTAAAGGTAAGATAGGAGTGCCATAACACAAAACCTGTTAACAGAACCAGACATTTTAGCAGTAAATAATGTTAGAGCAGCACTTTACAACCCCCACACAGTATCATAGTAGGACAATCCCCACCCAAATGTACAAAACACCTGTGTGTTCAAGGTCCAGCAAGGATGTAGGTAGGCATACTCAGTACTGGAATTGTCCAGTTTTCATGAGCATCCTGTGCTAATGTCAACAAAAAAAAACACAAACTGTGCAGAAGTGAGTACATTAATATCCACAGTATAGCAGTTCACAAACAGTTCATGAGCCAAATGAAAACATCTCAATAACTACGTATGTATGGCAGCTAATTGTATAAGCAGAAAAGAAACTACATACTCCCATGTATCTTGTGTTAGCATTTGTAGGGGTGAGTACAAATCTATACTGTCAACTGTGTACTGGAAGTGGCAACATTCAGGTCTCAGTACAACATTCAAATCACTGGCTACACCCCTAGCATCAGTTATAAGAAGTATACCAACCTTCTGACACACAACGGTGTCCACAGTAAACAAGCATAGTCCCCACTTCGGAAAGCTGAAAGGGCTACACCTACCTGACTTAGCAATTTATAGCATTGGGTTGCTATGACAGTGAGTACTGCAAGTACCACACAGCAGGCTGCATGCAATTGGCAAATCATGGCCAACAATTGGTGCAGAGGCCATCACATGCACATGTGCAGGTACCCATAAAAGCAGGCTGTACTTGCTGTCCACACATGCAATCATTTCATTGCAGGTATGGAGGGAGAGAGAGAGAGAGAGTGAGAGAGAGAGAGAGAGACACACACAGATGCAGACGCAGACAACAGCTGCAGAAAAAAAGAAAAAAAAAACAAATATATCAAAAGAAAAAGTTATATATTGAAAGAAAAAAATAAAAAATAAAAGAATATATTGAAAAAAATATATATAGAAAAAAATATATTGAAAAAATATATTGGAAAAAAAATTATATATTGAAAAATAAATATATTGAAAAAAATATATTGAAAAAATATATTGGAAAAAATATATTGAAAAAATATATTGGAAAAAATATATATATATTGAAAAATAATTAATATATTGAAAAAAAATTATATTGAAAAAAGATAAATATATCTCAAAAAAGAAATAAGATATAATAAATAAACTATTACAAAACACACGGAACCGACAAATACGAACACATACAAAGGAAAGGTATGTAACAGCTATGTATTTACTGGCATGTAGTAGATGTTTATGAAGAGTACTCTACATAGTTTGAATCATCCATATGTGGCAGCAGTACGTATCTATGCACAGATGCCCTGCATAACTATTGGCATGGAGAAATCAGTGTGTAGCTGTGTGCAGTGGGATATGACTGTGACATATGTAGTTCAGCATTAAATGTCAAACATCTGATCCGTGTTATCTGTGTTCTGTACAGTAGTGTGTACAATGTCTGTTTGGGGGAGTAGCGCATACGGTTATATAAACATGGATGTGACAGAGTAACAAATGCATGATAGTCATATTAATGTGTAGCTTAGCATTGGCAACAGCTGTACCAGGCTAGTATGCTAATCTAGCATTTGCAGCTATATATACACCCTCTAATATTACTGTGTGCTCACATGTGACACCTGTTCATGTTGCAGCAAGGCCCAACAGGTCAGCAGTGAGGTACACAAACTTACAACAGTGTGGACCTTGTGTGTGTATGGCACACACATATGGAGAGATCTGTCTGTGTCAGATATATTAGCATCTGTACATGTGCATAGAGCAAGGGACATACCTCTAACTGTTTGTGAAGGGTGGACATATCTATGTTGTTGAAGGTTATGTGCATATTTCTATGTAGGTTGTAGTGTGTGGCAAACAAGACAGCATACAGTGCTGGTATATGATACGTGATGGTTAAACGCTGTGGGTATGATTCGTCAGGTTTGCAGTGTTGCAGCCAGTGAGGCCTGCTAAAGCAACATGGGCTGAGAACACCTTCAATGCATTCCGCACAACACTGTGCAATATCATGACATAACTGTATACCTCACAACCTTCACATAAGTGATATCCCCACCATGAAAGGTGGACTGTATATGTGCCCATATGTATATCTATATGTACACCAATAGATGTTTATATGTATGTGTGTGTGTATGTATATATATATATATATATATATATATATATATATATATATATATATATAAAGAGAGAGAGAGAGGGAGAGAGACAGGGACATATTTACTGCAACAGATGCCTGGTGACAAAGCCATGGATTCAAGCTCAATGTTGACACTGCATTGGCATCCCTTCTTGCAAAAACTCTGTACCCATTAACTAACACATAGGTGGTAGTCTACTAAACACCGAAGGTGTGATAAGAGACCATGGGACACAGGTGGACAGTAGTCTCCCCTCTGATAATCACAGTGCCACAATAGTCATGTCATCTGTCTACGTGGTACATGTCATCACAAAAGGTGTGTCGTCCAGGGAAATATAGGTCAGTGTTCCCCTCTACTCATCACACATAAAGCCCATTATAGAGTACAATGCCCCATGTGGTATGTACCTCACAAGACATCTACAGCAACTGGAAATGACACAGACATACCTTACAAAGAGTAATACCAGCCTCAAACAGACCTTCTCACAAACCCACAGCTAGACTGTGTTGCATACTGCCTACCCAGAGGTGACCTCTGCCTAAAATATTAAGCTATATCAAACCAAGAGCTGTTGGACATGCTCCACGTAAACAGATCACAATCCCTACGAGATACACGTTCTAGGGACCTAAACCTTGTGACCTCAATAAACAGCACATGCTGGAGGGATACATTCCTATCTCAGAGACATCCCATACTCTGGAACAAACCACCTATCAATAGCAAACAAAGCTCCTAATTAGCAGTCATCATAAATAATCCTGATGATTGTATGGGAGATAGGAAATACACCCCGAGAATCACCTCTGTGGCTCTGCTTGTCAGGGCCACGTGAAATGTAATTACCTGTGTGTCAAAGGCCAGGGTAGCATATGGCTAGACACCTATAGGCCCTAGGGCCAATAGCCTATTACCTACCTATGAAGCAATACACACCCACATGTACTTGTTGCAATAATTGCTATGTGAGGTTGACTAAGTGTGATGGTGAATGTGTTGGTGAATGTGTCAGAGTTCTGTATATGTGTAATACCTTAGTGGGAAACTGTTTAGTCATGGTATTATGTGTCCTAGCTGTGATCCCAGCAAAAGATGTGTATGCAATTGCTAGGCAGAAAAAGCAGTATGCCATACGGTCTGTCATAGTCCCTTGGTGTCGACTGGGGTGTCCCTGTGTAGGCTAAAGCAGTACATGTATGCTTATTGAGTGTTACTGCTGGTGAATACAACTCCTGTAGGAACTGTAGTACTACTTGAAGCTGTATGCCTAAACAGCACAGTATGGTGCATGTTCACATTTCTTGGAACCACTGTTTTGTGTGATCCCTGTAGTCCTCACAGATTACATATCTCAGGCATAAGTTTTCATAACTACTGACACACAATACTGTATGGTACACAGGTAAAGGTCATATGGGTTGCCATACCTTTGTGTCTGGTATGTATGTCTGATGTGTGTGTGGGTATGCCTGTACCATGGCCTTAGTCATATGTGTGTTACAGGATATAGGTGCGTATCTAGCAACATCTATAGTGTAGTACAGCAGTATGCTACCTATATTAACGAATGTGCACATTTGTTAGGCAGGGGTTTGCCATCAATGACTTGTGTGGTATACTGGTAATACTGTAACTGGACTTTACAATCATTGCAATGGATTACATATTTCTTGATGCATTAGCTTGATATATACCTCCTGTGGCTAGGTGGTGCATTGTGTCGCATACAGTGTGTCATGTACTGTTTATAGTCTTACATACTGGTTTATCTTTGTTGCTGTGCAAAACATGGTTTGATATATAGAGTGTGCCAGGCACTGTCAGGCAGTTGTGGGCTGAGCACTGATATGTGGTATTGAAAGTGTGTATCCTCTGACAGCCAATAGGTTGTTATATATGTCAGTTTATTGATATCTGTACTTTAGAATGTTAAGTGTGACACATGACTTGCTCACACATATTGTTTCATTGTCTTCCAGGGTCATGTCCCACCATCATAATCCTAGCTATAGCCCAGGAGAGGAGGAAGTGATAACAAGCCTAGTGCAGCACTATGCCCTGCTGTTTTCCAGAACCAGCCAGGATCAGCATGAGTGGACTGCACTGTGGCAAGATCTTGTTCATAGGGTAAATGACATAGGCATGCATAACCGGACATATGAGCAGGTACGCCATCACTGCAGTGATTTAATTAGACATGTCCAGCAGCGTGCATCTGATATCCATAGACAACAGCTTGCCACAGGTGGTGGGGTAGCCATCCACCCCCCTTCACCAGATTGGAGGAACTGCTCCTGAGCAAGGTGGCTCCTGGCCAACAACAACAAGTAATATATATCATCAAGGAGGCAGGAGCCACACAGCAAGTTGACACGGAGCGTGCAGGTAACATGGCATAGCTGTAGACTACTGTTACCTCTATTGGTAGAGCATGCTTATGTGAGATGTGTACTGTGTAGTTAGAAGATGTGGTGACTAGTGTTGTGCAATACTAATAATTAGGAATATAATCTCTAGGCCTGTGACTGTCAACCATTGTACTACTGTAACATTGCAAACACACAGTAGCAATGCCACAGTTGTTGCCACTGACAAACTGTCTCATATCCTTGTAGGTCCCTCTGGTGTGACAGCAAGGCAGCAGACCCATGCTGGTGAGTGTGTTCTACATTTAAAATTGCTAATTATATGTGCATGTCATAGGTGAGGTGTAGGCCATGTACACGTATCACACCTACGCATAATGCATGCTGTGCATGTTTTCTGTGAGACTATGCACATCCCAGTAACGTGGGTAGCTGCCTAAAACACATACAATACACAGAGCATCCCACAAAATTGTGGCAACACTGTAGTGGACATTGTATAGGCAGAGTCGATACACATGCACACAACATACACAACTTTGTCATACACAGTACACATTAACATGCTACACATGGCGTAATCAGACACTCGCTGTAAGGTCACACTCCAGTATCCCAAATGTCATCCACACAGCACACATAATATACCTGAGGGGTAGATGCCTCTCATGTGGCTGTGTGACACTCTTCAACACATAACACATTCATGTTAGACAATGCCCCCTATTGGGCACCATACAAACCCATGTAACAACTGGCTGTGAAATGGTGAATGTAGCCATGGTACTGCAGTTCTGGTACAGCATGGTATGTGCCGGTCTGGCACACATTAGTAGCCTTGAGTGACCACATGATGCTGCATGATGATGGCTCATGGTACTACACCCCATCCAGTTACAGTGACCACAGTACCACACATGGCATTAACTGCTATGCACCTCAATGCTGTGTGTGTGCAAACATATGCACCGATACACAATATGCATAGCAATCATCATTTGTACAAAGTGACACATATATGTCTTGTAATGCTATTGAGTGTATAGGGCACATGGCACACACTGTGTATGTGTGATGTTTAATGTTGCAGTTGTGTTGTAGCATACCATGTAATGGCTGGCAATGGCATGTCCACAATATGTCCTACACTCACCATAACCACTGTACAATGGCTATGTTAAGCAATGGTATTCCATCAGGTATACATGCACCACTCATCCTGTGTGTATACATAGCATGCATGTGCTAAACCTGTGTCCACAGTCATCTGCTAAAGGCACAGACGCTCTAATCAGTAATGGATATCTATGTGACACACAGATACACATCCAGCCATGGTATGTATACCTGTGAGTGATGGTGCACAGGACACTGCAGAGCTTTTAATACATGTCCAGCAATGTGTGTCTGATATCCATAGACAACAGCTTGCCACAGGTGGTGGGGTAGCCATCCACCCCCCCCTCACCAGAGTGGAGGAACTGCTCCTGAGCAAGGTGGCTCCTGGCCAACAACAACAAGTAACATATATCATCATGGAGGCAGGAGCCACACAGCAAGTTGACACGGAGCGTGCAGGTAACATGGCATAGCTGTAGACTACTGTTACCTCTATTGGTAGAGCATGCTTATGTGAGATGTGTACTGTGTAGTTAGAAGATGTGGTGCCTAGTGTTGTGCAATACTAATAATTAGGAATATAACCTGTAGGCCTGTGACTGTCAACCATTGTACTACTGTAACATTGCAAACACACAGTAGCAATGCCACAGTTGATGCCACTGACAAACTGTCTCATATCCTTGTAGGTCCCTCTGGTGTGACAGCAAGGCAGCAGACCCATGCTGGTGAGTGTGTTCTACATTTAAAATTGCTAATTATATGTGCATGTCATAGGTGAGGTGTAGGCCATGTACACGTATCACACCTACGCATAATGCATGCTGTGCATGTTTGCTGTGAGACTATGCACATCCCAGTAATGTGGGTAGCTGCCTAAAACACATACAATACACAGAGAATCCCACACAATTGTGGCAACACTGTAGTGGACATTGTATAGGCAGAGTTGATACACATGCACACAACATACACAACTTTGTCATACACAGTACATGTTAACATGCTACACATGGCATAATCAGGCACCTGCTGTAAGGTCACACTCCAGTATCCCAAATGTCATCCACACAGCACACATAATATACCTGAGGGGCAGATGCCTCTCATGTGGCTGTGTGACACTCTTCAACACATAACACATTCATGTTAGACAATGCCCCCTATTGGGCACCATACAAACCCATGTAACAACTGGCTGTGAAATGGTGAATGTAGCCATGGTACTGCAGTTCTGGCACAGCATGGTATGTGCCGGTCTGGCACACATTAGTAGCCTTGAGTGACCACATGATGCTGCATGATGATGGCTCATGGTACTACACCCCATCCAGTTACAGTGACCACAGTACCACACATGGCATTAACTGCTATGCACCTCAATGCTGTGTGTGTGTGCAAACATATGCACCAATACACAATATGCATAGCAATCACCATTTGTACAAAGTGACACATATATGTCTTGTAATGCTATTGAGTGTATAGGGCACATGGCACACACTGTGTATGTGTGATGTTTAATGTTGCAGTTGTGTTGTAGCATACCATGTAATGGCTGGCAGTGGCATGTCCACAATATGTCCTACACTCACCATAACCACTGTACAATGGCTATGTTGAGCAATGGTATTCCATCAGGTATACATGCACCACTCATCCTGTGTGTATACATAGCATGCATGTGCTAAACCTGTGTCCACAATCATCTGCTAAAGACACAGATGCTCTAATCAGTAATGGATATCTATGTGACACACAGATACACATCCAGCCATGGTATGTATACCTGTGAGTGATGGTGCACAGGACACTGCAGAGCTTTTAATACTTGCACAGCAATGTTGTGTCCATGTACACATTGCATTCCAGGGTGAGGCCGATCACTGAACAACAACACACATGCATCAAAGCCATGTATACTGTTATTAGCAAGGGCTGTCTACACCCGCACTGCATGCTGTTGAGCAACACATGTCCTGCATGCTGACACGTGTGATATAACTGTTTGCCTTGTGATACTGTACCCCACCATCACCCGCTATTGAGTATGTTCTGAATTGCTGGTGGTGTGTGTGTGTGTCTGTTTTAGTGAGGAGTGCATTTGTGTGCATGTGTGCATGTGTTCATGTGTTCATGTGTGCATGTGTGCATGTCTTAATGTGTTCATGTGTGCATGTGTGCATGTGTGCATGTGTTCATGTGTTCATGTGTGCATGTGTTCATGTGTGCATGTGTTCATGTGTTCATGTGGGCACGTGTGCATGTGTGCATGTGTGCCAACATCATGTACAGGTCGTAAAGTGTGTTTCCTGTCTTCCTCTCACAGGTGCTGACTTTGGGCTGGTTCACTGCAGCAGGGAAACCAATGTCACTGAGCAAAATAGTGATGATGATGATAGGTGTGTTGAGGCACAGGCATGTTTGCCAGGGTCTGTCGTTGGGCCACCAATTGACAGTACACAAGTGTCCACCCCATCCAAGCACACAGTCATACTGCCAATACATCCATCACCAATGCCCTTGGCTGAGGGACAGCATACAGTCAGCATTGGCCAGGACAGTGTAGTATCCATGGCACATGCATCCCAACACAGCAGCCATACCCAGATGTCTGGAAGGGTACCACATAGGCAGATGTCCAGGGGTTCTCGTCGGAGCACTGTTGCTCATCATGCCACTGGCAGATGTACCACAGGTCTGACAATGTCAAGCATGTTCTAGGCTGTCATGGAGGCACAGGCACATATGGAGCGGTACACCAGACAGGGATTAAGGGTACAGAGGGCACATAACACGACTTTAAATGACAGTATCCGTGACCTAGCAGGTGCCATCCATCATTACACTGAGGTCACTGATAGACGTTGGGGAGAGACATTAGATGTCCTCCGCAATGTCATGTCCATGTGTCAGGACAGTGTGGGATGGTTGAGTCATCGACGTGGACATATGCCAGCAGCATCAGCAGTTGGCAGTCGCCACAGACATCCCTTAAGTCACAGCCACTCCCGTAGTGCCAATACCAGCCCCAGCAATGTTTGGGGTGGGCTGTCTATAGAACATCCTAGAAGACCACATGCACATGGCTCTGGACAGTCCCAGCAGGGACCTGGGTCCAGTGTATATGCATCTACTTCTGGGGATAGTACCTAGTCTGGCTTAGTATCTGATAGTGTCAGTAGCACCCCTGCCAGGCACAGGTACCATATCTGGGGCCAGAGATGGTGATCTGTAAAGCCTGGCAGGTACAGTCTGTGGCTGTCCCACAAATACCCATATATGGCAGCCACATGGTGGAACTGTGTGCATGCAGACACACACACACATGAACCAGACACCTTGAGCTAACACATACCTGCACACATTACATCAACATTGGCCCATAGCAGTACTCTTGCCCCTCACACATACACACACATACACACACACATACATGTCGATTGGGTGGCTCACTGTAGGCCTCTGGCAAACCAACAACACACCCTGTGCATATGATGAAACCTGTGCCACCTCCTGTCATCTGTAACATCGATGCAGGAACAGGCTACCATGGTGCTGATGTACAGGGTGACTTTATAGCAGTATAGCAATGTTACCATGCTGTAATCAGTAGAGTGTAATGATATGCTTGAAGGTGTAACTGAGCAGGTATGATGCATTAAAGCTATGATTGTCATTGTAGTATTGTTTATACCAGTGTTAGTTAAAATAGTGTATTGTCCACCCACGTGCCACTTGGCTGATGTGTGTAGTATTGGCAGCATGTGTTAGAGAGTGGACAGTATGTGTGGGATGTGTGTAGCACAGATTTGCATGTATACATCTGTGAACATGGTGGAGGTGCACTGTCTGCATGTATGTGCATAGTGGACACATGGACAGGGTGACATGCCCTGTATTACACAGTAACATTACATAGTTTCTATTGGTGGCCAGTATGCATTGTACTACACACATTTCGAAACCTGACTACACATGTGTGTATGACATGGTTTGGCACTGTGCTGTGGGTGATACTGTTACTATCTGTCATTGTTCTGCATTCTGGTAGTATACATAACTTCAACAGCCTGACCATAACCAATCGTTAGATGATGTCTTCACAACTGACACACAGCTGTAGGACACACAGCAACATTTGGATCCTTCAGGTACTATGCTATGCCAATAACCAGTGGTATTCACCTGCACCCATTACTGAGACCACTCCTGTTTGGCATATAGCTCTCTTAGGTACAAGCAATCACAGTAGGGATATGTCCGTCCACATCTGGTAATGCATACTGTGGCCTATAATGCATTCTCCAGATGACACACATATCCTCCACAAGGGTATCATACAGACAGATAACTTTTATCAAACCCATGCTGCAAAGCTATTAGCCAAACTAAGCATAGTCATCCACCTTTACGGAACATAGTATCCCCACAGTACCACATAGGTAGTAGCCACAAACATGATGAACAGGTACCGATGTGTACATGCAACCAAGTGTTATGTCATCTCTCCTTTGATAATCACATTTCCTAAGGTATTTTGAAATGCCTTGGTGGATTACATAAGCAATAAGGGGTCTGCATGCATATCCACAAAGGGTGTTGTACACCTATAATGAATAGTCATCATTGACAGACTTTGCTGCGTTATAACAGGTCTAACATATACCTGGGCCATAAACCCTCACTCACACAATTCAATAGAAACCGTAATGAGTGTGTGTGACACGGATGACCTAGGCCAGGAATCACTGCAGTGGCTGGCCTTGTCACAAGCATACAGATGTGACCTAAGGTCTGGGAAGCAGCAGCACAGTCTGGCAAAGATGACAGTTGTGTTCTTGGAGAATGCAGGGTTCACACAAATGCAATAATTGAGGTAACATGTACGTATATGTATTTGCCACACAGCTACCTCACATGTGCAATGCATATTGGTATGTCATACAGTAGTAAAAGCAAAACCCACTACACATTGACCAACAGTGCCACACACACTCACCGAGTGCAGGATTCAAACCCCTACCTAACTACTTCATGATACTAGAGCAGTATACATTAACACAGCGTGCTATACACATTAATGGCATGTCTTTTTTTCCACAGGTATATTTGTAAGATGGTGACATCATCAGACTTGACAAAGATAAGTATATCACTTGTAAGGTGTTCTACTACTCCACAAAAAGGTCGCTCCTCTCCAAGGTTATTACACACAAACGCAAGTATCAAGTGCAGGATTTAAACCTGTATCTGACTACGTCATGATACACGAAATACGCATTAACACAACGAACTATACACATTACTGTGAATTTGTTTTTCCACAGGTATATTTGTAGGATGGTGACATCATCAGACCTGGCAAAGATGAGTATACCACTTTTAAGGTGTTTGAGTACTCTCCAAAAAGGTTGCTCCTCTCCAAGGAGATCACACACAAACAGAAACACACACACTTGTCAAGTGCAGGATTCAACCCTCTACCTAACTGGTTGCTGATATTACAGGAGTACGCATTTACGTGATGCGCTATACACATTACTGTGAGCTTTTGTTTCCACAGGTATATTTGTAGGATGGTGACATCATCAGACCTGACAAAGATTAGTATACCACTTTTAAGGTTTTTGAGTACTCTCCAAAAAGGTTGCTCTTTTACAAGGAGATTACACGCAAACAGACACACACTTGTCAAGTACAGGATTCAAACCCCTAGCTAACTGGTTTATGATACTCCAGGCGAATGCATTTACACGTCATGCTATACACATTACTGGGAGCTCTTTTTTCCACAGGTATATTTGTAGGATGGTGACATCATCAGACCTGACAAAGATTAGTATACCACTTTTAAGGTGTTTGAGTACTCTCCAAAAAGGTTGCTTCTCTCCAAGGACATCACACACAGACACACACTTGTTAAGCACAGGATTCAAACCCCCTACCTCACTGGTTTATGATACTAAAGGAGCACGCATTTACATGATGCGCTATGCACATTACTGTGTGCTTTCTTTTCCACAGGTATATTTGTAGGATGGTGACATCATCAGACCTGACAAAGATTAGTATACCACTTTTAAGGTGTATGAGTACTCTCCAAAATGGTTGCTCTTCTCCAAGGAGATCACACAAACACTCGCCAAGTGCAGGATTCAAACCCCTACCTACCTGGTTTATGAGACTACAGGAATACGCATTTACACAACACGCTATACACATTACTATGAGTTCTACTTTCCACAGGTATATTTGTAGGTTGGTGACATCATCAGACTAGATAAAGTGGGTTACATTAGGTGACATTGGGTGGGCTACATAGAAGGAATGTCTAAACACTTTGGCCATGTGATCATCAAAGGAGAGTTGACTATCTAATTGTGTCCCCAGGGCCTTCATGACTTTATCCATACATACTGGAGTACCACCTATGTGGTAATTTGTTTGCACTTTGTTTTAGCCAAAGGGGATGACTATGCATTCTTTGACATTTTTCTTGGGGCATTGTTTTGACACCAGGTATCTGTCTCTGTAAGCCCCTTCTGGAGGATGTGTGTGTCAGCCATAGAGTCGATTATGGACCACAGTTAGCAGTCATCTGCAAACCTGTTCAGCCATACTCCTCCCGTGCTTGCCTGTACCTGTGAGCAGTGTCTACTGAACAGGTTGGTCCCAGGGCCAAGACCTGTGGGATGTCATTTGTGACTGTCTTAGAGTCAGACATGGCAGCTGCAACTCTGAACATGTGTGTTTGATCTGTGAGCCACTTGGCCACACATCCTGTGACATAGCTGTTGATGTTCAGGCTGGTAAGCATGTCCATGATGACAGAGTGGGGAATGGTGTAAAAAGTCCTTAGTGAGGTCCAGGTGGGCTGTGTGGACTACTTTCACCTCCATCTATGTCCTTGGTAACTGTTTGAAGTAAGTCAACTATGTTAAGGAGGCAGGATCTGCCTTTAACAAGGCGAGGTTGTGTAGAGTCCAGTGTCTGGAGGTCCCCAATTTCACTGTTTATGGGTTCCATGACAATTTGCTCAATAGCTTTGTAGACCAGGCTGAGTATACATATAGGGCAATGGTTTCCAGGTTCTATTGTGGCACCCCCTTTGTTGGGCTGGATGACTGTTAGTGTATGCCATTCTTTGGGTACATACCCTGTGGTACGATTGAGTCTGGGCAGTGAATGTAGGTGAGGGTGTAGTTCCTTTTGGGCCTAGTGTAAGACGCAGCCTGGGACACCATCCAGTCCCATTGATTCTGTGTTCTTGGCTTTGGAAAGGGCTGTCTTTACCTGCATGTCCATGACGTCTGGGGTTCTGCATCCTCCTGTGATGGACACAGGCCCTTTTGGGGGTGATGGGGGGGGAGTTTGCACTGAACTTGTCCCCCAAGATGTGGGCAATGAAAGTTGGTTCAGTGTATTCCTTGCCATTTGTCAGTAGCTGACAGCATATTTGGAAGTTGACACCTACATGTCTGGTATAGATATCGCAGGCTTTGTGGTTGTCATTCTTACAGTCCTTGGCAATTTGTCTCTTGAAAGTGTCCTTGAATTATTTTATGAGCGATCATTGCTTCTTCCTAATAATGATCAGTGATGCCTTTCCTTTAGTGAAGTTGGCTCTATCAGGTGTTAGTTTAATCCTTCTGTTGTCTAGCTTATTTATGGGCAATGACCACCAGATTGTTTTCTTATTTTTGTAGGAGTGAATCTTGGTTTTATTTGTGATGTCTCGATCCATGTCCCCCTGTAGATGCTCATAGGATTCACTTGTAACTGATTCGGCAGATTGTATACCATTATCCTACGGCAAGAGGTCTTTGGAACTTTCCACTTTTGTCTTGGGATGTGTGCAGTTTCCTTTTGAAAATGTCTTCACAGTAGTTTCATTGACTGGGTGGAGGGGTGGGATGTGGATGTCCAGTGTGATTGCTTTATGATCTGATATTACCAGCGAGGGTTTTATCTCTGTTGTGGAACACTGGGACCCCATGTTGGTGATGATCATGTCCAGTATGGTGTCACTTCTAGTGGGCATGGTGACCAGCTGTTCCAGGGTGTTAGAGCTTTTGAACTCTAGGAAACATTGGGCAAAGGACGTTGTACACAAGTAATTCTCCCACTCAATGCTTGGGTAGTTGTAATCACCTCATATAATGGTGTTTGATAGGACCTTTATATTTTCCACTGTTCTCAGGATTACTGAATGAGGTTCCCTTGACAAGGTAGGTGATCTGTAGCAGGCTACAATCTGATGAGCAGCTTTGCCCAATGTTAGTTGCACTTGCATGGTCTCCAAGGCCTCATGCTGTGCCACTAACCTGAAGGTGTGGATATCCATAAGGTAAATGGGTACACCCCTTCCTTTTGTATTTCACTCATGGTTTTGGGTCCGAAGGTCATAGGGATTGTGAGTGTTTTACATGGAGCATGTCCAACAGCTCTGCATTTGACATAGCTTTGTATGTTAGGCAGTGAACACATCTGAGTAAGCAATATGCAAGGGAGTACAGATGGAGCATTTTGAGATGGTCTGTGTATGGCATGTATTTCTGGCCACTAATGCTCTTTGTGAGGTATTGCTGCAGGCTTTACAGTTGTTGTAGTTGTCTTGTGAAGTACATAGCAAAAGTGGTGTTGTACTCTATTATAGTTCTAGTGAGTAATGAGTAGTGGGGAACAATGTCCTCTTCTATTCTGCATGAGACACATTTTGTGATGAGGTGTGCCACATAGCAGGGTTTCCTGACTACTGTGGGGATGTGATTATCACAGTTGTGTCCAGTGTACACCTGTGACCCAAGGTCTCTTGTCACACTTTGTGTTAAGTATACTACCGCCTATGTTGTAGTTTTTTTCTACAGAGTTTTTAACAAAGGGGATGACAATGCACCTTTTGGCATTGAGCTAGAGCCCATGGCTTTGACAACAGCCATCTGTCTCAGTGAGGCCCTTTTGTAGGATGAACACATCGTTAGTGTTTAAAATTATGGTTCCTAGTTTGCAGTCCTCTGGAAACTTCTGTAGCCACAGACCTTCCATGTTAAAGTTTACTTCAGGGAAGTAGATACTAAACAGGACAAGACACAGGACTGGACTTTGTTGTACTGCACTCATCACTGGTCCAAAGTCATACTTGGAGTCTGCTACTTTCACAGTGTGTGTTCTGTCAGTAAGCCTGTTGGCAACACATCTTGTGACGTAGCAACTCATACCTAGTTTAGTGGGTTTATCTATATTTCCAGAGTGTGGGGTGGTGTTGTAAGCCATGGCAGGATCATCATAGGCTGTGTGAACCACCTTACCCTTGTTGATGGTTCTGTTGACTGCTTCAATGTTATCTGTCAGGTTTAGGTGACATGATCTGCATTTTACAAACCCAACATGGTTGTTTCCCAGGGTTTGGGGATTACAAATGTAATTGTTTATATGTTGTATGATGATACATTCCATGGCCTTGAAGAGCGGGCTCGTCAGGCAAATGGGGCACTAGTTCCTGGGGTCCATGGTGTCTCCACCCTTGTATAGTGGGATAACCATCACTGTGCACCATTCAACAGGCACAAATCATGAGGTGAGGTTATGACTGTGCATGGTATGTCAGTGTGGTGCCTGTTCGTTATGTGGTTTGTGTGGAACACAGCCTGTGAAGTTATCTGGTCCCATGGCTGCTGTGATACTGGATTTGGAGAGTGTTTTTTACCTGTGCAGCCGTGATTACAACAACTTTGCAGTCTTCCATTATAGAGATGTGCTCTTTCATGGGTGAGAGGGGGGTACAGTTAATACTGATCCTATCTGCCAGGATGTTGGCAATATCAGTTGGGTCTGTATATTTAGTGCCATTGAGGTGTAACTCAGAACAGATCTGAGTGTAGCCATGACATGGACTTGTCTGTTGGGCAGAGATCTCCTGAGTAGACAGTATGCAACAGAGTACAGATTGGGTTACATTCAGTCTTGTTGCATGGGGCAACTGTTTGAGGCCAGTAATCCTCTTGTTAGGGTACTTCAGTGGTCTTTCTGGCTGCTGAACGTGCCTAGTCAGATTCATCGCAAGTGTGTTGTGGTACTCTCTGATGGGTCTGATGACTGATGAGTACTGGGAACCTCCTTTGACCTACATGCACAGACCTTGGCAGTTTGTGTGAACACATAGCATGCTTTTCTGACAACTTTGTGGATGTGTTTCTGGAAGTAGAGATGTCTATCCACATTTGTCCATAGATTCCTTATTATCACCTCCGTATTTGGCATAAGTGTGTGAGCATGCCCACTATGACCTTTCAGTATGTTGTTGCCTGACATTTGCTTCATTTTTTAAGTGTGTGAGCATGCCCAGTATGACCTTTCAGTGTGATGTTGAATGAAATCCACTACATTTGTTGGAGTGTGTGAGCACGCCCAGTATAGACATTTATACTATATGTGTATGGAAAATCAAATTGTATTTTTACAGCACGGCTCACCTTTGTGTCATAGATCAACAGGGATCATGCTGTGCCTGAAGGGCTTCCATGAGACACTTTGCGTAGACTTATCAACATTTCTCCATACAGGGGGGGCAGCTATTCTTTGTACATTTCTACCCAGGGGCACACTTGATTGTTACTGTGGGTGCACATAGGATGAGGGTTTCACCTGACACTTATACACATTTGCTATGCCTGCACTGCTATGTACGGTACACCATTTCAGTCTCTACTGTTGCCTATTGTACTGGCTTGAGGCATACTACTGTGCTACAGATCCTAGCATCCAATGTCACATATATTAGATTGCGACTTCATAGCCTACACAACCCCCATCACACCGCCTGGCCTGATGTTCTCTGTCTGCATAGGCCTGTGGGGGAGGTTACCCTTATGCCTCTTTAGGGACATGATACAGCATTTCTTTGTGTTTGCATTACTGTACAATTGTCCTGCTGTGTCTGTGCCACTGAAATTCTATTATGGCTTAGTGGTTCAGTGCTGTGACTATAGTGCACGGTATCCTGGGTTCGAGCCCTGTCACTGCTTTTTATTTTCATGCTGGGCAGACCAGACAGCTTAAGGAACAGTAAAGGAAATATGAGCATGTTTACCTGACTTT
Source organism: Protopterus annectens (assembly GCF_019279795.1). Taxonomy (NCBI): domain Eukaryota; kingdom Metazoa; phylum Chordata; order Ceratodontiformes; family Protopteridae; genus Protopterus; species Protopterus annectens. Next base: position 909,750,562 of record NC_056729.1, read on the forward strand.
GCTCAACTTTGCACGACTTTGCCTGACCTTGCCCAATATTGCTCAACGTTGCCCAACATTGCACTAGTTAGCACGGGCAATTTTGTTTACATATACTAAATATTGGTAAATGTTGCTTAGCACTGCTTTATATTGGCTAAAACATGGCAATCATGCCTCCGGTGGTGCTGCAGGGCTGCCTATGTTGGATGCACATTCTACACTCCCTATACATGTTTGAAAACAGGTAGTGTCAAGTTAGGCATCCCTTTTATTTTATGTGCGAGTCAGACAGAGAGGTATCATTTCCAGGGTTCCTACTGAGCCAGTGTATGTGCTATGCGTTGCCTCTTTGCCAAGGCCAAGGAATACTGGGCATGCCTCCTTCTGCCTACTGGAGCAGGCTCAGGTTGTTCCTTCTCCGAGTCATGCTGTGCCTGTTCTGGCCTTGGCAATGGTGGGGGGATGTTTGGCCCAGCCCCATGCTGTTCCTGCTGCAGCTGTTTTCGCAGGATCATATTGTGTAGCATGGCACATACCATGACAATTTTAGTACATGTAGTTGGTGAGTACTGCAAGGCTCCACCAGATGTGTCCAGGCACCGGAACCATGACTTGAGCATCCCAAACACACGCACAATTACATTTCATGTCTGTGCATGTGCCTCATTATGGAGTTCCTGTTCAGGTGCGTGTGCATTTCTGATGGGTGTCATCAGCCATGGCTCCAGTGCGCATCCAGCATCCCCCACTAGATGACCATCAGGGATGTCCCCATTGGCAAATGTCTGGTAAAGCTGCGTCAGATGCCAGATATGGGAATCGTGGTAGCTTCCAGGGCAGCCAGCACACACATTCAGTATTATGCTCTGGACATCGCACACGACCTGGCAGTTGATGGAGTGGAAGTCCTTGCAGTTGATGTAGGCCCTACCCTGCTCATCGGCTCGTGCTTTGATGTGTATGTGCATGCAGTCAATTGCACCCACTACCTCAGGGTATTCCATTATTTGCTGGAAGAGACGCATATTGCTGGCCAATACCTCATGAGAATTGGGGAAATACACATAATCACCGACATGTGCTCACATGGCATTTAGGAACTGGTGCAGTACCCTGGATGCTGATGCCTGTGAAATCCCCATCATATCACCAGTTGGTCTCTGGAAGGTACCTGTTGCTAGTATTCTTAGGCCAACACATATCTTGGTTTCCACTGGGATGGGTTCCCCTCTGTTGGTTCTGTGTGTGAGGTGTTGCCTGCACAGCTCAACAATTTGTTGCAGGAGCTCTCTGTCCACTCTATAGCGCTCCACTATCTCCAGCTCATTTAGCCCCTGGTAGGTTACCCAGGGTCTGTACACTCTTCTCTGTCTCCTCACTGTGGGTTGCTCAGCAACATTCGCAATGGCACCACCCTCAGCATTTTGCACATGTTGCCTTATAATAGCAATGGCAGCCCTTAACATTTTTTTGTCTCAGTTAAGCTTTTTAAATTTTCACTTCTCTTTGTATACTGCAGTGTTGCAGTGTTTCTGAGTACAACATGGGGGAATGTTGTTTGCAGAGTTTTAAGTGCTGGGCTGGGCTGGGTTAGTGTACTGCCTGTGTAATTGGCTGATTCTGATTGATTTCACCTGGCAGCTCTGCTAGTTCTCCTTGGTTAACTTCCTACTACTACTTTTCCTTCCTTTTCCCTTTCTGTTTCCACAGGGGGTGGTGCCGCGCAAACAAGCGCAATCACACGCACACAGCCTTACACAGGCTTACACAGGCTTAGGCAGGTGCACAACCATGCATACAGGCTTACACAGCCTTACACAGGCTTACACGGGTGCACACACACACACACACACACAGACTTACACGGGTTTACAGGCACGCACACGCGCACACACAGTGTAAGCATCTTTGCAAGAAACTTTGGTTGTAGCCATAGCGTACGCCTTCAGTTTCTGGGTTTCAGTTCAGACAACTGTAGACGTGCCTCTTCCAGTCCTGAGTAACTCACAGCAAACACATGCCATTCTGCTCCAATAAGCTTATAGTCTTTGATACATACCCCCCTCATGATGTTACCTATCTTCTACTCTGTTACTCCCCTAATCCTATAATCCTCCAAAAACGAATACCGGAGAGCCAAGAGATACACCAACAACCACAAAAATATAAATCCAGTTAGTTTATTGTAACAAGACCAAACACAAACTGCAGCAGCAACTCATTAACGCTTTTCCACTCCACTCCCCTAATCCTACTCTTACACTCTAGGGACATGGTTCACATGGCAGGGAAAATTGGGATTCACTCATTTTCATAGGATTGCCTACTAATGCTTGGTTACATCTCTCACACTGAGCTTCCCTCCTTAGCAACCACTACTCAGTAGCCATGTTGTCTTCAGCCTGCCATTCACTTGCATGGCAGATGGATATTTTTAATAAAATGCCTATTTTTGGCTTTTATTTTTTTTTCTGGTTTTTAGAGCGCCACCCGTTTGCGCTGCACTGCTCTATGCTTAAACATGGAGATCGGGGGGAAAAAAAATATTTTTTTATTATTTTGCAACACATATAAATGCCAGTGGCCTTATATTTGGCCATTGGAATGCTTCCTCAACTGGATGCATCCTTTATCTGGAGCTGTCATTGCTCCGTTTTGCTATTTGCAGAACGTTACTCAGTTACCAACCGAGTACATTTCTGCAAATAACACTACTCTTACTCGGACAGGTTAGTTTTTCCTGGATCGCAAATTTACCTAATTTGCATAGCTTTCAGCAGCAAATGAGGTAATTTGCATAACTTAACACTGTCCGTGCAAGAGTTGTTTTAGGAGCTCTCATGCACACCCCTGCCAGCTGTTCCTGGATCGCTCGGCAGACATATTGGCTGTCTGGAGTTTTACTCTACTCTTAGACATCGTGCAAGCCTTCGTGAATCCAGCCCTATGTCTTTACTTCTTTCAGTTTATGGAATTTAGGGGCAGTGAAGTTTCCCCTTACTTTAATGTTTGACAATCATGTAATTATATATATATATATATATATATATATATAGAGAGAGAGAGAAAGATGGGGAGAGAGGAGAGAGCTGAGGGGTTGTGGGAGTGAAGTCACTTTCATTAGAGGTGTAAGAAAGTTGTTTGTACATAGCATAAACATTTATGATTATGTTACCAGTTAACACTGACTTTTTCCAGTACTGATGTTACTTTGGCAATGAATTATGTTCATATCTTAATAGCTCTGATTAATAACACCATATCATCCCATATCCATATTAATATTTTACCCTTCATTTCTTGAAGAACTCTTGAATGATTCACATCTGCCCAATTATCAGTGTGCAGTACATTTAGTTTTTGGAATTCATCCAAGAACACTTTTTCATTGAAAGGATTGGCATTGACCCCTTCATCCTGGACTTGCTTACTCACTGATATGCCAAATATCCTTTCTGTTCCATCTTTTTGTAATTTCTCCAAGTCTTTTGGGTTTCTAATACTATGATGGGAATGGAACCCATTCCTAAGTCAAAGTTTGATTAACGTTCACAAAATAAGTATTGTTTCATTCTTTGATGTTAGTCAGAATTGCTCTTCACAGCCCCCACAATGAGCCTAGTAATGACTCTTTCTGCAATTAATATGACAATACATGTATTGGTAACACATCTAAGTACAATTGTAAATTCTTTTTAATAAGACCCATTGCTCCTACTACTATTGGAACTTTCTGGGTGTTCTTCTTCCACATTGCCCTCATTTCTGCCTGCAAGTCATGTTATTTTATAACTTTGTGTCTCTTTGTACGTACAACACTGTTGTAACTGGATGTAGCAATTTCAGTAATCAATGTTACTTTTGTCTTCTTTTCCTGAACTACTATATCTGTTTGTCTCGCATCTATTTTTTTTAACAGTTGGCAATGGGAGATCCCATGTGGTATAAACTTCATCATTTTCTGTAATGCTTTGTGGCTCATTTTTCCTGTATTTTTCAGCTACTTCAGTGTTATAATGTTTGCACAATCCCCAATGCAACAGTCTTACTACATTATTATGCCTTTCACTATACAGTCCTTCTGCCATAAATATATCACAACTAGCAACAAGATGTATGACTGTTTCCAATTCTGTTTTACAGAACCTACATTTGCCTGTTTCTCCCACATGTTCAATGGATTTTGTAAACCAGTGTGTATGTAGTCCACTATCTTGGGCCACCAGTATTAACCATTCATCTTTTGGTTTATAAGTCATTACTAGGCTATTGACCCAAAGGTCTATCCATGTGTGCCCAATATAATGTTAGAGAAACCCAATATAAAGGAACTTTCATAAAGTCAAGATCTTAGTTTACAATGACTGTCCATATCTAGGAGGGTCGTAGGTGAAATGCCTGGCAGGAATTTATGGTTTTCCATCCAGTTATCCAGGCTCTGCATAAACAGGAACATAGACAGGCTTTGTTTGATCTGAAATGGTAGCCTATTCCAGAGGAGTGGCAACCTTTGACAGACATATCTATCTCTCCAGCAGGTCCTGTTTATGTCATAGACCAGGTTAAGGTCCCAGGAGCAGATGACCCTTGTCCCATTTGGCTTGTGGATGTGCAGCATTTCCATTTGATTTGGATCTGTGATTGCTCTGTGTGCTAGGCACAAGTCTCCTCTAAGTAGTCTTGCACGCTATTGAGTACAGTGACAGTGAATTCAATCTGTCAGTGGATAACTTGTGCTGGAGACCCTGAATTTTCTTCATTAGAAATCTCTGAGGTCTCTCACATTGCTGCAGGTGCCTGGTAAGGTAGACACCAAAGGGAATATTGGGGTCTATATTAGATCTTTGAATGCTTAAATTGTCAAATGCCAAAATGTCAACACCTAAATGTCGAAGTCTAATAAACGTGACAGGCCAATTATGCAAATTTTTTCCCCTGGGAAAAAATTTGCCTGGCTGTCATCGGGGATTTGCCCTTTTCCCTGATATAGAATGATATCGGAGTTGGCATATTTAGTTAGGGGGGTATGGGGGCCACAGTCCCCCACGTCAGGGGTGTGGGGGGAAAAACCTCCCCCCACACTTGATTAGGATTTTAGAGGCTTTTTTTTTTGGCCATGCAATTTTTTTTCCCTAGGAAAAAATTCCCTTAATTGGCCTGTCACATTTATTAGATTTTGACGTTTAGGTGTCGACGTTTCGGTGTTCTACAACCTAAGTGTTTGAAGATCTAATATAAACCCCAATATTCCCTTTGGTGTGTACCTTGACTCAGAGATGGATCTATTAATGAGGATTGAGACTGGGAGAGCGATGGCATCTGCAGCTAATTGCAGGTACTCAGCAGGGAGGTGGTCGGCTGCTAGAGTAGTGGGTTTAAGTTTTTTGAGAAGGGTGTGGATTAGGGGATCAACATAAGGGTCGATATTCAATTGGGAGAGTTTATCAATGATGCCTGTGGGATTGTGTTGAAGGCCTTGGCTTAGTCATGGTAGGCTGTATGCTCAGATTTGCCTTCGTCTACAGCTTTGGTGATCTTTTTGAAGAAGTCCACCAGGTTTAACAGACATGACTTGCATTTGATAAAACCAAACTGTATTACATCAACGGTTTGGATATCACCTATATCCTTATTTATAAGGTCCATGATGATTTGTTCCATGATCTTACACATAAGGCTGGTTAAGCTTATGAGTCTGTAGTTCCCAGGGTCTGTTGCTGCACCCCCTTTATAAAGGGGGATGATGGTTGTTGTTTTCCATTCAGCAGGGACAAAACGAGTACTCAGGGTGTGGTTAAAGAGAGTATTTAATGGAGTAGCTAAGTCATGTTTTAGGCCATTTAAAATGCAACTTGAGATGCCATACAGTCCCATAGAGGCTGTGCTTTTGGCATTGGAGAGAGCATTAATGACTAGCTCTGTGGAGATGCAAGGTGGGGTAGATGTAGAGGGAATGCTTTGTGGAATGTTTGGAGGGGGTGAGGGGGTGACATTTTTGCCAGTTCTGTCAGCTAACAGGTTAACTATTTTCACATGATCAGTGTGTGTGATGCCAACCACAGCTAGTTCAGCACACATCTGGGTCTTACATTTTAGGTTACTGATATAGCTATGTTTGCTAATTTGTTTTTCGAAGTTGCCCTCAGAGGATTTTGCAAGTTGTCTTATTTGTTTGTTCAGCCAGAGGAGGGTGTTTTCCAGTGCTGGGACCTTGCTTTTTTTTCTTAAACCACAGCTTCTTCCTCTTTTTGTATAACTTATTAATGCTAGATGTCCACCAGGGAGGCTTGTTTTTTTCTTGAGTCCAGGAACCTTTGTGTGAGGATGCTGGTACTCGTATAAGTTTCCCAGTCAATGGATGGATATTTAAAATCTCCCATGACTACAGTGGATGGTTGACTCAAGTAGGTCAAAATAAACAATGTGGGTATCTTGGTTCATTTGAAGGGGGTCTACAGCTAATGATGAGTTGAAGGGGGATTTTACCCACAGTTAGTTGAACTTGCAGTAACTCCATGGAATTGTCCTGTCTAACCAGTCTAGAGGTGTATTTATCTTTGATGAAGATAGATGCTCCTCCTCCTTTGGTTCTCACATGTTCATTTTGCTTTCTGAAAGTATGGAAGGCGTTGTAGCCTTGCAAACCCAGGGTACTCTCTGCAGCCCTGAACCAAGTTTCTGTAGCTGCACAGACTTCAACATCTTTCAGGGACAGGAGTGCTTCCAGAGAGTGCAGTTTCTGATTTAAACTCCTAGCCTTTAGCAGCATAACATTTAATTTATTTGTGAGTGATATTTTGACATCAGAAATTTTGTTCTTGAGACCTTGCCTAAAAAAGGCACTATGGGAGAGGCAAGTGCCTTAGCCAGTAACCAAAAGCCTAGAGGTGACAGGGGAAGACCATCTCTGGAAAAGCAGCATGGTCTATCAACCATGTCATCCCAGGCTGACAGGAACTGGGTCCCCTTAAGATGACACCAGAAACTAAACCACTTTTTGAAGTCAATAATTTTTTGTTTATATTATGTATCATCCTAGGTGAAGGCTGAATGCTGCTCAAGGCTAGGGACTTGCCTGCCCGGGACACATATTCATAGAGCTCAATCATGTCTCTCTTCATATAGTCCAGTGAGGGACGTCTCAAATCATTCACACTAACATGAACTATGATGGAGTCATAATGGTACTTGTTGTTGAGAGACTTGAGTGCATGTGTGATCTGACGGATCCTGGCACTTGATAGACAGCTAACCGTAACCTTCTCCAGCTGGTGGGTGGGACATCTGTGTGTCTCACAATGGAGTCACATATGACTAAAAAATTTGGTTTAGATGTGCTTTGCCTTAGTGGCTTATTTAGTGAGACACTGGTGCTTGTGTTTTTATGTGTATTGAGTGCTGTAGGTGCTGTGTTATGTGTAGCATGTTTGTGTTTGGAAGGGGTCTGCTGTTTAGGTAGGTTTCTGGTGAGTACCTCCACATATAATGATTTATGTGTTGAGTGCATGGTTTGTGTAGCAGGTGTAATATGTGAGCTGACAACCTGCTCACTGCTAATGTTCTCTTCCCAAGAGAGCAAGGATTCCAGATTAGTAGTGTAGATGCATCTCTTATGAATTGCACTTGGGTGATTTAGGAGTAGAGGAATGTCAGTGTACATGAGGCAGTTGCTACACCACCTCAGGAAACCCATGTCAATCAGGTTGATAGGAGAAATAGAGGGGAACTGACCATCCATAATGCTAGGTTAAATCCTGTTTTCACAGTGGGGAAACAAAATTGAGAGGTGTGGTATAAGTGGGTGCTCTAAACAGGGTCTATACTAATGGGGTGATCTAGAAAGGGTCTGTATTAGCAGGGGTTCTCTAAATGGTATGAGACAATTATAGAGTTGATGGTTTTGAGACAGTTTAAGGGGGAAAAAGTGCAGCTGAGGTGCTCTCTGAGCAGCTAAGTGCAATTGAAGGACTCCTCTGCCAGATCATGGGCAGCTACTAAGGGAAAATTTATCTTCTCAAGTTTTTGCATCTATAACAGCCAATGGTTACTCCTCAGTTGCACGGTAGTGCACAATGGTGCATGGCGGTGGTCTACGCTTAAACAGATGCATACAGCAGAACAGTGGCTGGTCACCTGACTTTGTGGAGCTGTGTTAAAACAAATACAAACCCACACAAATGCAGGGCTTATGTAGCAACAGGCAGCAAACTTAATTAAACAATTTAACCAATAAATAAGCTCAAAACTAAGGTTTAAATTCACCTCGCCATAACAATTCCTGCATTTGATCCTGATCAACATGAGGTTGTTCCACGAGTTTTCTACTATATTTATGCATTTTCCACATTTCTTGCTTTCTCATCTGATCCTTCATTGTGTATTCTTTATTCTGTTTTTTTTTTTTTTTTTGGCACATTCAGTTGCTGCCTGATTTTTATCTCCTTCTGGTTTGATTTCCATTCCCGCTTGATGCTGATATGCTTCTGCTAAACTAAGCAGGAAAGTCATCTTAGACTTATTCTCCTCATTTTTTCAAAACTTTCTACATTTAGTTCATGTGAGGTCAGCAGATATGTATGCAATCCCACAATTGCAGATCTATACATGTAATCAATTTTGAGAAAGACGATACCTCCTTCAGAACTGGGAATATATAGTCTTGGTGTACACTGATTTTTATAAATCATTTGATGAGCATGAAGCATCTTTCTTGTTTTCCTGCCCAACCTATCCAACACCTTTTGGGGCCAGTCAATCACTCCAAAACTGTAAGTTAGGATAGGAAGAGCAAATTGGTTTATAGCTTGGACTTTGTTCCTAGATGTCAATGCTGTTTTCAGTAAAAATTTTAGTCTTCTAAAATATTCCTTACTAAGTTTTATTCACATTTGTTCATGTTTTATTGTTGATCCTTCATCAGTTCTTAAATATTTATACACTCGGTTTCCTCAAGTTCTTTTATATCACATTTCTGTCCCAAATTGATGTTTTCTTGGTGCTGCAGATTTCTTCCTTTAAAGGTTGCTCTTGCACATGTATCAAGACCAAATGACATTCTTATATCATGTGAAAATGTTGGCCACTTGCATTTATGCTTTCACTTCCTCATCTGATTAACTATACAGTTTTAAATAATCAACAAAGAGAAGATGCAAAGTCTTTACACTTTGTTTTCTGAGAGCCAAATTGTAGTCATGATCTGTTAAGTAGACAGCTTAATGGATTAAGGGCAAGACAGAAGAACAGGGGTGACAGAGAGTCACAATGGAATATCCCCCTTTGAATTGTTATCCCTGGAATAATAATTTGATTTGTGGTTTTTATTACTATCACAGAAAATGAGTGCAACACTTTAATAAATCCATGAATTTGCAAATAATGAACAGATGCATTTATTTAACAAATATTTTCTTCTTTCTTTGTTCCTTTATGCATCTGATGATTTTTATTTCTCGTCTTTAATGAATGGGGTTATCTTCTCCTCACTCTGGGCTTTTGCTAGTCCTACTTCTGTGGTATTTTTTCATCTGTTTCCTTCTGTGATTGCTATATTTGTGGTTCATTTTGGTGGTGGTGGCAGGTTAACATTTGCTTGAATTAATTTTATTCTGAATTGTTACAATTCATTTAATGTGAATAGCCATTATGGATACTGTTAATTAGTCTTAAGTGAGTAAACATAAGTGCTTTCCAAATAATAATTGGACAAAGAATAAATAAATGTAGCGTAAATAAAGAACTATATAACATAATATATGTTATAAAACATGAAGATGCCAAAAAGAAACAAAAGGATGAGCCACTCCACAGCATAAAATGCACCTATTCAGGCCAAATTCAATAAAACCAGTTCTGGACTTTATTGAAGAAAATAAAACAAATGATAAGCGCTTTCATCCTGACCACTTCAGATCTTCATCAGATAATGAATTAATTTACACAAACCATTTATATACTACAGAGGAAACTGGGTAAAACAGTCATTAAAGTTAATGTTATTTAAAATGACACACACCCTTTAAAGAAAAATCATGTAAAAACCATGCTTTATATATGAAAACTGGTTAAAATACATAAATAAATGTGGAAAATTCAAGTTGTATTCTAAAAACATAATAAAATATAAAATTTAATAGTACAAAAGAAATATAATTTTTTTTAAAAGAAACACTGTTATCTTTATAAAGCTTTTAGTTTCAACAGAGAGATAATGGAAATGTGTTCATTTAAGCCTGGCCAACTTGATGCATTGAGACGCAGTTGCCAGTAAACCTCTCTCCTTTCTAACAAAAGTGACCAGGCACCACTTCGAGGTTCTGTTTTAATATTGTCAATGACAGTGAAATGAAAAGAATGACCAGTATTTTCCATAATGTGTTTACTAAGTGCATTTGTATCTTTTTTTGATTTTATATCATACAAATGTTCGTAAATTCAGTTCTTTAATTTACGGTCAGTTTTTCCAATGTAAAAACAGCTACAAAAGTTACAGAGGGCACAATAAATAATCTTTTCAGATCCACAGTTAAATATTTGATGTAATTTAACTTCAATGTTGTTTATCAGAAAAATGCCCCCTTCCTTAATGTGTTTGCAATATTTACACATGCTAAACTTTTTCATGTGCCCAACATTATTCACTCTCTTTGGTTTCACCTTAAAAATGTTTTTTTTAAGTTTCTGCCTTTCTTGAATACTATGGTGGGGTGTGAATCAATGAAACGTCTAATGGCTTTCTCTTGGTTTAGAATGGTCCAATTCTTTTCCAAGATTTTCCTTAATGCAAAACTGTCATTGATATATATATATATATATATATATATATATATATATATATATATATATATATATATATATTAATGAAAAATGTCATTCTAGTCCCTTTTAAGTTCTTGATTCTGCACACTTAAATACCGGGTAAAATTATTGGTATATGTGATGCTGTTAAAGTTAATGCTATTTAAAATGACACACACCCTTAAAGAAAAATCATGTAAAAACCATGCTTTATATATGAAAACTGGTTAAAATACATAAATAAATGTGGAAAATTCAAGTTGTATTCTAAAAACATAATAAAATATAAAATTTAATAGTACAAAAGAAATATAATTTTTTTTAAAAGAAACAGTTATCTTTATAAAGCTTTTAGTTTCAACAGAGAGCTAATGGAAATGTGTTCATTTAAGCCTGGCCAACTTGATGCATTGAGACGCAGTTGCCAGTAAACCTCTCTCCTTTCTAACAAAAGTGACCAGGCACCACTTCGAGGTTCTGTTTTAATATTGTCAATGACAGTGAAATGAAAAGAATGACCAGTATTTTCCATAATGTGTTTACTAAGTGCATTTGTATCTTTTTTTGATTTTATATCATACAAATGTTCGTAAATTCAGTTCTTTAATTTACGGTCAGTTTTTCCAATGTAAAAACAGCTTCAAAAGTTACAGAGGGCACAATAAATAATCTTTTCAGATCCACAGTTAAATATTTGATGTAATTTAACTTCGATGTTGTTTATCAGAAAAATGCCCCCTTCCTTAATGTGTTTGCAATATTTACACATGCCAAACTTTTTCATGTGCCCAACATTATTCACTCTCTTTGGTTTCACCTTAAAAATGTTTTTTTTAAGTTTCTGCCTTTCTTGAATACTATGGTGGGGTGTGAATCAATGAAATGTCTAATGGCTTTTTCTTGGTTTAGAATGGTCCAATTCTTTTCCAAGATTTTCCTTAATGCAAAACTGTCATTGATATATATATATATATATATATATATATATATATATATATATATATATATATATATATATATATATATTAATGAAAAATGTCATTCTAGTCCCTTTTAAGTTCTTGATTCTGCACACTTAAATACCGGGTAAAATTATTGGTATATGTGATGCTGTTATCAGTGTCTGTTATTAAGGGGCTAAAATGCTCTCTCTCCCTTTTATTTACTACCTCTAACATAATGTCAGTAATAAACTTGCAAGGGTAGCCTCTTCTTAAAAACATGGCTTTCAAATTGTCACATTCGCTAAGGAAATCATCCATAACAGATACCATTCGGGCCGCCCTCACAAATTGTCCCTTTACAATAACTTTTTTTCTGTTACATTGGATGTGTACTTGAAAAATGAAGTAAGGAGTTGGAATAGGTTTCCTTTCTCTATATTTTTGAAACAAATTTGTTGTTTGGTGTAATCTTTAATGAGAATAACATCTAGGAAAGGGAGCTGGTCCATACTGTAGTTGTGTGTGAATTTCAAGAAGGTGGTGTTGAATTCATGTATTATATTAAATTTACTATATTGCTCACAGCAAGAGGTTCTCTGGTTCAATCCTCGGCTGTAGGTGGATTGGGCACTCTAAATTGGCCCTAGGTGTGAATATGTGCATGTGTGTGCCTTCTGTGGAAGGTTGGGCATCAGGCTGGCACCTCGACACTGTAAAACTCCACTGCCAATCATGAGCGGACAGGTGATCCACTGTGGCAACCCCTAAATGGGAAAAAGCCAAAAGAAGAAGAAGATTAAATCTATTATATGTTCTGGGGGTCCATCCCACAAAATAAAGATATCGTCCAAAATACCGGTGTAGCATTTTACATACTTAAACATTGGACTGTTGAAGAAAAACTTCTTTTCCCACTGGGTTAAAACAATGTTTGCATATAGACCCCCACATGAGGAATCCATCGCTACATCCTCCTGTTGCAAATAGATTTTGTGATTAAAGAGAATAAAGTTGTTTTTCAATACAAGTTCAAGTAGGTGTGCATATACGTGAACTTTGTTGTGCTCAATGCCTTTTTCATGTAAGTATTCTGAAAACCATTCTAAACCTGTATTATGTGGAATGACAGAGTATAAGTCTTTGATATTGATGGTTAAAAGGACATAATGGGTTTGAAATGGAGTGTTGTTGATGAGATGTAAGAAACTCCATCAGTCCTTACATATGTGGGTTTTAGAAAAGACCAGTTCTTTAAGCCTAGTGTCTAAAAGTTTTGCAAGAGGGTGGGTGATAGAACCTTTTGCATCCACAATGGGTCTCATGGGTGGTTGGTCAAGGTTCTTATGAAGTTTTGGTAACCCAAACATCACAGACATTTTGGGATATGACACAGTGAGATAATTTAACTCATCGATGGTAATGGACCCCTCAATAAACAAATCCTGTAAATCATTTCTAATTCTATTGTAAGCTGTGTGTAATTCATTAAGGGTGGATTTAGCATATGCCTTCCCATTCAGAATGTGCAACATCTTGTTAGCATAATCAACCTGGTTTATAAGAACTACACCTCCACCCTTGTTGGGTGTCATTATTCTAACCAAATCAAGAATGCTTTTAATGTCTTGTAGTATGGTCTCCACATCATTGTCCATCTGACTTTTCTGATTAATCCTTAAAAAATTACAGATATCTGTAATTCTTTTCTTTCAAATAGTTGAATGATGGGGTGAAAGGGAGGATTAAAGGTGCTGGACATGGCTAAGGGGTCGATGACATTTTCTATTGGTAAATTTTGAAAAAGGATCCTAGAATTCAACTTATGTGTGTATAATTTTAAGTCAAGTAGGGTGTTAGAAATGTCCATAGGTTGTGAAGGCACATAGGTGAAACCTTTTGAAAATAAATCACAGTGCTCAACACCAATAACCACATCAGAAAAATTATACACTTTAAAATCATCATCACAATTGGTGATAATGTTACAATGGGGTAGTAAATAATCTGAGGACACCTCTAAAATGTCCAAAAATCATTAATTAATTCCTGTTGGACCAAGTATGATTCTGTGCCCCTTCCCCCTCTGATTGAATCCCCCCCTCGTGTTCCATTGGGTGTTGGGGGTAAGTGTCCCCTGATGAGTTCCACAGGGTTGATATGAAACTGCAGTTTTGTTCTTTATTCTCTCCGACCGTCTTAGGGTTGGAAATTCTCATGGGTCTAAAAAATAGTTTTGGTCATTATTAACTGTAACACAGTTTGTTTCAGTGTTGTTGGAAGAATCATTAACAGCAGGAGTGTGACCATGGTCAGGGAATGTATTGCCCCATTCCTGTGAGGGAGGTGGATTGGGGTAAGCAATTCCCTTCCCGTAGTCATTTTTATCCCTGTTGAGTTTTTTTACCTTACATGCTGTTATAGAAGTAGATAACTGCTCAATACTATGAAAGATACGTGCATGTTCATATTTAAATTCATTATACTATGTGTGTTCACTAATTCTTTTATCAAGTTCAGAAACATTACTTATTAAATCATTTATCAAAACATCATTACTTTTCACAATAACTTTCATATATTCAACACCATGAGAATCAAAAAGAGCCAAAAGTTTTTTATGCAGGTTGGAGCCTGCTATCAAACCACTAAGGTAACGCCACATTCTAAGTCCCTTAGGGACAATATACTCTTTTATACATTCTGAAAAATATGCATTATCAAGCTGCAAGTGCTTGATCTTAGAAAGTTTATAATCAAATTCTTCTAGGAGAACTTGAATGTTATTCACAAAAACAGTACCTGTTGGTTGTTTTTCACTGTTCAAAACAATGGCTTCAGTAAGCCAGTCCTTTAAAACTGGAACAGAACCTCTGTGGCTGGAAGGAACACTGGATCCTGCAAAAACTGGTTGAGAGTTCAAATTAATTTGAAGTTGGCCAGGCTTAAACTAACACATTTCCATTAGCTCTCTGTTGAAACTAAAAGCTTTAGAATGATAACAGTGTTTCTTTTAAAAACATTTTATATTTCTTCTGTAAATCATTAACAGCAGCAGAAGATATCTAAGAAGCATCATGCAATGTTGTCGGGACTCATGGTGGATTTGTTTTTAGTTTAGCAAATGCAGTAAGGATCTGTTCCCTTGTAATGACTGGTAGGGGGGTGGTTGCAGGTATTTCTTTGGGTGTGGTAGGAGGTGATGAGGGGTAAGAGGTTTGAACTAAACCTGTCGGCAGCAGGTTTGCTATAATTTCAGGCTGGGTGTAAGTGTCACTGTTCATGATTAACTCAGCACATTGTTGAGTGTTTCCCCTGAGGTTACATGGTAAACTACGCTTGCTTGTTATTAGCTTGGATGTTTCTGTAAAACTTGCTTTTTTTCTTATTATATATAAGCCTTATATTTGCGAAAAGCTGCTCTTCGTGGAGCAGTGATTACTGATGCCATGTATACATGCAATCACCAGAAGTTGAAATTTCCCAATTAAAAACACCTCAGAACTTTACCTCAGTCCTGTTTTACTCACAAGGCAACTACTTTGTGTGGTGAACAGTATTTACATATTTAGTTAGGACTATTGCTGCTCAGAGATTATCTGGTCTGGGCACTTAGCAACATGTTTGGTTAGGTTCACTGCAGATTACACCAAGTAAGCACCCTTTCCTCATCCTATTACAAATGACCTCCACTCCTATCCTTTGCAAGTACACATTAGGACCTGCAATAATGGATGGCCATTTTCCTGTTATCTCTGCATCCAGCTTGGTAGACATGGGCATCCTGAGGCAATGTAACAATTGCGTTATGTACACTGACAACCATTTAATTGTCACACTGATAAATATAGCATGTAAGAGATATAGTTACATATTGACACTGGAGGCTAGACTCTCTCATATAGACACAAAAAGCAACAAACTGCAACTCGCACGCATCACTCACTGCATCCATGAAGGACCACACACATAGGCCCACATATGCAGAGATGCTCACATGCAACTTACCCAAATCTCAAAGGCCTCTCAGGCACAGTCCTCAGAAACTCTGCATGCCCACAAATAAGACACTTCCCATCTCAACACATAAAGCCACATCTCATTGTGCCTCAACTACCAAACCCGTAACGTGAAACACTTCTCAACCCTATATTCTGGTCATAGGAGACTTCAATGTGAGACACACCGATATCCCTCTTAAAAGACTGGATAAGGGGAAGGTTACACTTAGGTGCCTGTCAGAGGCCAGGATTCACCAGATCATGTGAGCACTGAGGTCACTTGCCCCTAAGTACCAGCATAAATCAGTCATAGTCCATGTGGTCATGAATGACCTGAGACGTACCTCCCTGGACTATATGAAAAGACACATAATTGAACTCTCAGAATATGAGTCACAGGCAGGTATGAGCATAGTGGGTCACAGGCAGGTATGAGCATAGTATTGAGCAGAATTCTACCATCTCAAAGGTTCATGCCACAATTCCATCAGAAAATGGTCACCTTTAACAATTGGCATAGGTACTGGTGTTATTCCAAAAGGGTCCAATACTGGGAGGACATAGTTGACAGCCCACACTGCTTTGCTAAGGATGGTCTTCACCTGCATTCAGATATTGGCCAAAATATTTTCCATCCCATAGTGCCTTTTTTATATATTGACAAACAAAAAACCTTCTAACATAATGAAAGCTACTCATGACAAGCTAAAGGTGTTACTGTTCAGTGCTAGGAGTCTCAACAAGAAACTGCTGTCACCGGAAACTCTCCTCACCCTGGATAATGTTGATGTCTGTGCAGTTACTGAAACATGGTACAAAGCCAAGGAAAACACTCCAGCAGTACATGGCTATAATATCTTTCATATGTTCTGACCACCCACTGAACACAAAAGAGCAAATGTCGGAGGTGTAGCTATCTACATAAAGGATAAACACACCTCAAGGCTGGTCAAACAATATGACATGCTTGAGCTACTTCATGTCAGACTAACCATCACCATATTCATGCTAGCTACAGGTCTCCACCATGATCCACGAAACCCATACGTCATACCTGAAGTTACTAGAAGTTCTCACCATCCAGACCAATACCATATTCATGGATTATTTTAACTACCCCTCCATTAATTGGGAGGCATACAAGACCACTAACATGCAGGCCCAAAGATTTCTTGATTTTATAAATTCAAATGCCCTGGAGCAGTTAGTCTGCACTCCCACTAGGGGAAACAAATATCTACACATAAATATGAGAGTGCGCCACCCCCCCCCCCCAGTGTGATGTCCTCACTGGTAAGATTAGATCACAAAGTGGTGTCCCTTGAAATAAAGGTAAATCTAGTCCCTCCACCTAATACCACAGACTTTAAGAACTTCTCTAAGGTAAATACCCCCTATTAAGGAAAGACATAGCTAGTTTCCAAGCCCCCCCAAATCCAGAAAACACAGAAACATATGCAGAGGCATACACAAAAGCCCTGTACAACCATATAAGCAACTGCATAGAAATGTCAGTATCAGACTAAAATAAAACAAAGTCAAACTGCAAAAAAATAGCCACACTGGTGGACCACTATTAATCAAAAGGTTGTACAACAAAATAAAGAAAATCCTTTTGAGAAGTAATACGAATGTGGACAACAGAGCAAAAAGTTCCTCATTATTCTAAACAAGCAAATCAGGGAACTAATGAAGTCTCTGAAAGCAGCCTTTGAGGTAAAAATAGCCAGCAAACTAAGGATAACCATAAGGCATTTTTCAGGTATGTCTGCAGTATTGAGGGCAACACCTAACAATGTGTAGAATTAGTTGTAGATGGCATCACCAACACTCAGCTGGAAGATAAAGCAAATCTCCTGGCTGACAAATTCACCTCCCCATTACCCCCAGTTCTCCCCCAAGAAATACTCTCCACCACCAATAATCAACAAAGACAAGTTGCCACTGCAATCTCTAAAGCTAAAAACACAGCTTCAGTGGGGCCTGATGATATACCAGATTACCTCTTAAACAGCTTAAATTAGGACTTACCTATCAGGCCCATCAGGATCTCTATTTATCCACAGCCTCTGGACTGGCTTTGTCCCGATAGGATGGAGGACAGCAACAGTCATCCTTCTGCATAAAGGTCAACCATTTACTGACCCAGGAAATTACAGACCCATAAGTCTGACTAGTCTTATATGTAAGGCCTTGTAAAGAATAATCATGGACCTGATAAATAATAACATAGAAAACCTCCAAACACTGGACCTGACCCAATTCGGCTTTGTCAAGGGCATGTCATGCCTATTGAATCTGGTGGATTTCTTTGAGAAAGTTACTAAGGTCATGGATGAGGGTAAAACAGAGTATACCAACTACCTCGACCTGGCCAAGGCATTTGACACAAGTCCCCACTCAGGTATTATAAATAAAGTCACAAAACTAGGCATAAATTCCCACATCACCAGATGAATAATTAATTGGCTCCTGGACAAGACACATGATAATAATAGAGTGGTATAGCTGAATGGATACTGCTCTATTGCACCATTCACACCCTGCTAGACTCCACTGAATGTTTCCCAGTCTTGGCAATGTCTGAAGTAGTTGTGATGGTGGACTTGGTTGCCCCTGAATTGGAGAGGTGTCATGTGAATTAAACATTCCAGAGGTAAATCACCCTCTCTTAACTAGGATTTGGACCTTTGGATGGTGTAAAACTACACCCTCTGGAATATCGTGCTGAAGATTGCTGCTCAGTAACCACAGTACTGCACCAGCCCCATCATTTTAGTTTTTTAATTGCTATTTTGCTGTTTATGTTTGTCTTTTTTTATTGCGTATAGTGCCTTTCTTTTTGTTCAGTGCTTGAAAGACAGAACTCATTGGAAATCATTTCAGCAGACCACTTTAAATATCTGCAATGCCGGGATCAATATTGCTAGGGGGATTTAGAATACAAGGGTAAACGGTTCTGTTACAAGAGATAAAATATACTGTATATGATTTAAGTAATTCCTACGGTAAGACATTATTTGAATGCCAGTTTGTTAAATGAAACAAAATGCATTTGTAAACTACCATTATGAATAGAATTAAAGAATAAACCTTCATTATCTTAACGTACATTTACTATACAGTAGTCAAAAAGTTGTGCACTATATTAATGGAAATTCATGTTACAGTAGTCAAGAATTTATGTAGAGAGAGAGAAGGAAGAGGAAGAGAGATGTCTGTTAAAAATCAAAAAGCTAGGAGTTTCACAAGATGTAAAATCAGATGAAAATTAAAGTGTACTTCATTTCTGCTGTGTGCTGTAAATCAAACAGTTGTGTAAGTGAATTGTCTTACTAAATATTTTAGGTACAGCTATCGGCACCAAATACCGTACTTCTGTCAGTAGTAAATAGATTTTTCAGATAACAAGTGAATTTTACTGGCTATAATAAACTTGTTGTCTGTCATGTAAGCGGCATTTACTACAGATTTTAGAGAAAGGCTGTCATTAGTAAGTCTAGAGTCATGATGTTAAAAACTGAGAGGAGATTGTTGCTGCAACCAAAGCAGGCATTTGAGGAGGAATGAAATCTTCTAATAGTTTGTAAAGTTAGAAAATCTTGAATACATCTGACATGCACTGTAACAAACTGGAGCTAATGCATTGTGCATTCACTTGAGCAGCTCTTATTTTGCCTTTCTTTTCCTCTCATATAAAGTTGTCAGTTTCTCTGTTCATGTTCCCCTTTATCTAATGCACTCTATGCATCAGGCTACATGCTTTCACTTTTGATGTAATGGTACTGTATTCAGTAATTTGAAGTTCTCAAAACTTCCCTTCATTAGTTTTCAAGGTTGCAAACATCAGTATTGAATGCACACCACACTGATGCTGGGGGCTCTGATTTTGTTAAAGTTATTTGATATCATTGTTTGGTCTTCATTTCCCTTTATTTCCCTATGACAGTCAGGCATCTGTCCTCTATTAGCCTATTCATTATTCCTAAGCCTAGAACACCAGGGGAGAGACAGGGAATAGACAGGGTTTGTGCCAGTCATACAGCTGAGTTAAAAGATATTTTACAGGCTCCGAACAAATTCTTCTTATTGTTCCAAAAGTAAGATGCACGTTGTACCACAGGAAGCATAACAACAGATCACCTGCCTGTCCACAGGCCAGCAGGAGCCATCTCAGATGAAAGCCACATCTTTTGATGTCTAGCATGAAGCAATACCTAGACATTTTAAGAATTTAAATAAAGCAGCACACTTCACTCTCTGCTTGCTTTGCATTCAAACACACAAGTTTGTTTCTATAGATCACATCTTTCGCAAGCATGATTATTTTTTTCAGACATTGTACACTATCTAAACCTCTTATACGTCAGACCCCCCTAAATAATGGAGACTTATAAAATTGCTTTTATGATAGGCTAGGTTGTGATGCTGTATCTCATTGTGCAGATATTAACTATCCAGGTTCTGAGTTACATTTTTTTACTTATGCACATTTTGATATTTGGTTCTGCTTCAGGACATTTATTGTTTTGAAGCACAGTTTTATTTAACTTTCTCAGTCATGATGTGAGGGTACATCCTTCTGTTCCTTTTTAAATTATCAACAAAACAGCTGGATCTATGTTATGTATGGATAAGATCCACTAAATGTGGATGACTGATGGTGAGGCATGATTTGAAGGGTAGAAATTTCCAGGCTACAAATATAGCACTCAAGGTTTTATTTCTATTGAAATTGTTCTTTTCATGGAAAGTGTGATTAAGTGACTAATTTTATAATTTGACTTTATGGCACTGTATAGAAATGCATCTGAGAATCATGGACAAATTCCTAATTTCTAAAAAATGCAAATATTAGCAGTCTTAAGACTTTGGTGGCACTTTATGGCACAATGGCACAGGGCAGTTGTCTAAAAAAGTAGCATTTTTCTTCACTCAGACATATACATTTCAACATATTTTTTATTGTTTTTAGTATAAAATGCTGTGTTAATTGTGTAAAAGGTATGCTATAGGAAATACTAACCAACACTAATAGCTTACTGCCTTCCATCAGCTTGTTGGCAGAACTGTAGCAATCTCATAGAAAATTAGTTGCATGTCTCACTACAGGAGTAAGAGCCATGCCTGTGGTAGTTATGGGTACTGCTAGTAACATCTTGATTTTTTTTCTGCTATACTGGCAGTAATGATGTACTACAGACCCTTCCAGTGATTCTGCTCTCAATGCAAACAAATTTCTGTCCAGTCAAATCAAAAACAACAAAAGGCACTCCAGTCCTCTGGCTAACACATGAAATTAAACAATCCTTCACAACATACAAGTAGAGTAACTATAAAAGGCCAACTTGATGATGCTGAGGCCACTCTCCCTTCTGCATATCACCAGAGATTCCCAGGGGGAATGTTACTACTCCCCCAGGCCTTAATGATGGAGTGTCTATTTCTAGTGTTTTAAAATTGAAATCTAATGTTATTTAAATAAGTGCTGTATTTTTATTTTTTGTAAAGGAGAGAAATCTTATGTCGTTTACATTTTTGTAGTGTTTTTTTAGATCATATGTGCTATAACTAGAATCCTAAAGAATGTTTTAGTAACAATGTTTTATATGGTACTTTGTCTTTTATTTTCAATGGTGGGTTGACTGAACATATGATTTTTTGGGAGGGGTATTTAAAGATGGTGCCTTGTGTATTGCTTTGATTCTGAAGAAGTACCTTGTTACAAAAGCGCTCAGTCCTTGTTTATTATTTTATATTAAAGTGTTCTGATTATTTCCACGCAGATTGTTTGCTTGTACTACCTGCTGAATTGCTGTTACAAATTTGCATATTACATTGAAGAAGAGCAAACTAAAAGAATATTTGATTTTACACAGGCATTCACTTTGAAGAGATGCAAAATAGATAGAAAATAGCTGAAATAAATAAATAGCTGAAAGAAATGCTAAGGGACACTGGCTTATGCCCCAAGTTCTTATTAGCTTGTGGTACTGCAATAGCTGAATCAAAAAACAATATTATCAGTATATAACTGACCACAGGAGTCTTCGCTGAACTTTACAACAAACTGACCACATGAGTCTTTCCTGAACTTTACAACAAAGCAGTTATCTTATTCTTTCCTCAAAGATGTGCCTTCTCTATCTGAAGTAATAGTGAAAGCAATAGCACTCCAGTGTGCACTCCGAACACCACTGTATATATATATATATATATATATATATATATATATATATATATATGGATTCCTATTACAAGAACGAAAGTTCACTACTTCAAACTTGTAATAGGAAGCCTCACTTCTGCGAAAGTTCACTTTAACAAAAGTGAACTTTTGCATAAATGCACTTCACCGAAAACACCACAGCACAGTGGAGGACATAAAAACAAGCTATGTCCTCCACTATGGTGTGATAGTCACAGACCTTAGGGTTAGGGCATGGGTTAAGGTAAGGGGATAGTTAGTAAAGCTATCCCCTTACCCTAACCCTAAGGTTTGTGACTATCGTACCATAGTGGAGGACATTGCTATGTCCTTCACTGCACTGCAGTTGTCACGGATCTTAGGGTTAAGGCACAGGTCATGGTAAGGGGATAGCCCATAGGGCTATCCCCTTACTATGACCCGTACCTTAACCCTAAGGTCCATGAGTAATGCACGGAAGTTCAGTACAACACCCATTCATTGTATTGAACTTCGCGTAAGTGCACTTTCGATTAAGTGCACTTTTGCTGCAGTGAGCATTCCATGCACTATTTCGATTTAGTGAAAATTCGATCTAGTGTATGGAACTCATATATATATATATATAAATATATATATATTATTCTTCTTTCAGCTGCTCCCGTTAGGGGTCGCCACAGTGGATCATCTGTTTCCATTTCTTCCTGTTTTCTGCATTTTGCCCTGTCACACCACCCACCTGCATGTCCTCTCTCACCACATCCATAAACCTTATCTTAGGCCTTCCTCTTTTCCTGTTATCTGACAGCTTCATCCTTAGCATCTTTTTCCCAATATACTCTGCATCCTTCCTCAGCACATGTCCAAACCAATGTAATCATGCCTCCCTGGCTTTGTCTCCAAACCTTCCAACCTGGGCTGACCCTCTAATATACTTATTCCTAATCCTGTCCATCCTTGTCACACCCAGTGCAAATCTTAACATCTTTAACTCTGCCACATCCAGCTCTGTCTCCTGCCTTTTTGCCAATGCCACTGTCTCCAACCCATACAACATAGCTGGTTTCACAACCCTCTTGTAGACCTTCCATTTCACTCTTACTGGTACTCGTCTGTCACAAATTACTCCTGACACTCTTCTCCACCCACTCCATCCTGCTTGTACTCTCTTCTTCTCCTCTCTTCCACACTCACCATTACTCTGAACTGTTGATTCCAAGTATTTAAACTCATCCACCTTTGCCACCTCTACTCCCTGCATCCTCACTATTCCTCTATCCTCCCTCTCATTCACACAAATATATTCTGTCTTAGTCCTGCTGACCTTCATTCCTCTTCTCTGTAGAGCATATCTCCACCTCTTCAGAGTCTCCTCCACCCGTTCCCTATTCTCACTACAGGTATATATATATATATATATATATATATATATATATATATATATATATATATATATATATATATATATATATATATATATATATATATATATATATCTATTATATATATATATATATATATATATATATATATATATATATATATATGGATCTACTACTTTTGATCAACAGCACATTTGATCGAACACCAGTATTCATGGCAATTAACAGGGATTTGTCCCCCTCCCCAAAGTCATGTGACCTTGGAGTTGATATATAAAGGTGGGGGGTGAGGGGCACAGCCCCCCACATTGGGGGCCTCACCCTGCATCAACTTCACCCAGCTACTTAATTGTTAAACCGAAATTAAATCATTTTTCAGATTATTACTAATGGATGGAGTAAACTCGGATACTGTGTGACCTCACAGTAAAAGTAATTAATTAATGCATGCCAGTGGCACACAGGGTGGGTTACCTCTTCACACAAATAAAACAGACTGTATTCTCCAAAACTATTTTTAAGCATAATGTGCTACATTTCTTACCAGTAACTTTAACCTTATCAAAACTGTATTGAACCTTTACAGATCTACAGCTAAACTTACTCTTGAAGGAATGTAAATTTGTATGTTTGTTCATCAGTCTCCTCCCTTTCCCTGTTAATATTAGCTCACTTTAGAAATCATTATGTTTACTCATAATATAGTTTCATTCTCCTAGATGAATTTACCTTAAACTGAATAAGGTCCTCTCAGGCAACAAAAGCTAACCAAACCTCCAAACTTTTTCACTTAATTCAGTTTGTAGCATGTTTAACACATGCAAGTCCCTCCAACAACAATGACTGGCTTTTGAGCTTTTTTCTCACTAAATTCCTAGCCAGATGTGCCACTATGTCAACATCTTTCCAAACTCACTTACAAACCACCATCCATTTACTGCACTATGAGCCTTTAAAAAAAGTGAATATTTATCCAGCAGTAGTCTGCTGCTGAACTAAACTATACAGAAGGAAACCCTGCCACTTGACAAACTATGGTGCCTTGACTTGTTCTACATTTAGAACTAAAACACTTTGCAAAGACACTCATCTGTGTATGCAGTGTTTCAATAACAATTGTGTGTCATAGTTACCCTATCAAAAAGGTGCTTTAGAGGCAATCCTTGTCCATAGCTAACATAGGACATTAAACAAATGAGATGCCATAGAACAAAATCAAAAGCTTCAGACAATCCATTCCATCGTAGCCATTTTGCAGTCAGCCTACCAACTGGAACTGCTGTAGAGATTGCAAAAACAGATTACTTCACAGCTCAAAAGAAGGCACAACTTAATAATTCTCATTTCTTTCTATGGCAAAAGTAAAACAAGCCTTAGGTCACTCAAAAAATCAATCACCCTTGCCCACTCAGGGATTACAATAATGAACCATTGTCTGATTTATAAGCAGCTAGCATCTTTTTTTTTCACCTTACCAAATAAAAACTGTTTACACATTGTACAATTCCCAGAATCCCTACCCTTCTCGACTAAATACATTTCCCACTAATCATTTACTTTAAACCCCTTAACATAAATTCATCTTACTCTCCCTCAACTTAACTACAAATAACAAGCACAATATTTTCTCATTCTGTGCATCCTTCCCCTCTTTTCTGAAAAAATCTGTAAACCAGTTTTGGTCACTCTCTCACCTTAATAGTCATTCAATCATTCTACATGTTTTCTTCTTCCTTTCTATAAACTACTAACCTAACCTAATTAGAGCAATGCAGACTCACAGCACGTCTCTCCCCGCTAGTCAGAATCCCAGAAAAGCTCATTTATGAGGAAAATGCTCACTTATACTGAGTGAAGTAATATCCTCTGTCTTCATCAACATGGTATCAATGACGACTATAAAACAACTACTTCTCTATACCACATAACTGACTATATATTTTGGAACATCAACTAAGTCTGGATAAAAAAAGCAATCTTAACTGGTTTGAAGTGAGCCTTTCAACTATTAAATCCTATTAAATCACTTAATACTAGTAACAGATCACTCATTACTATGAAATGGCTTAGTAGAGCACTCATTAGTATAACACCTGTTGTTCCCTAAGTACTTTTCTAATACAAATATCCTTTATAAAAACTTCTTGCTTACATTTCTTATTTCACATATTCTCTAAACTCAGTTATTGGACTCATGTTATTTTTCTTGTTTATTAAAAACCTCATTTGCTGTATAAGGATGACTTTCTCTTACTAAATGGTAGTAATTATCTTAAGTACCTATAATAAGCATTGGAAGCCAATTTCCTTCTA
Source organism: Protopterus annectens (assembly GCF_019279795.1). Taxonomy (NCBI): domain Eukaryota; kingdom Metazoa; phylum Chordata; order Ceratodontiformes; family Protopteridae; genus Protopterus; species Protopterus annectens. The sequence continues at coordinate 909,776,165 of NC_056729.1, forward strand.
GTTTGTATTTTTTCTCCTAATTTAAACGTAAATTTCAGTATTTCCAGAACTCATTAGAGGATTGTCTGTACCACTGAAAGTGTCTTCTACTCCATCTCCACAGAACTACAGATAATGTCCTTACAGTAACTATTGGAAAGTCATCTCTCATTGTCAGGAAAAAACTAATCATATAATGAGTGGTAGAGAAACCAGTAAGGATAATGCATACAAAATGGTTTGATTAGTAATGTTAAACTTTAAATTCAAATGTCATATTGAAAATAAGTTGAACATGTAGATACTGATCAGATTATCTGCGAAAAATATAACATCATTATGTATGACAATATCTAGTGTATATGACATCCCTGTGGTCTCTATCAAAGAAATATTTAACAGGAAAATGACTTAAAATGCACAATAATAGTTTCCTTATATTTTCTAACTGCATATTAATGCACACTTTCTTTCACATTTCTGGAGAGCTGCTTCTTTGATGTGACTTTAATTGCATTTTATGACCATTGGATTTCCTGTCTCCAAGTCCTTGTGTGACCTTATATAACTTAATTATATACACACAATTAAGTTCTTCTTGAGAAACTGTAGAAAGTTGTACTTTGCAGTTCAAATACAAATTTCATACGTTTCTTTCTTTCACCTTCTTTTTCACATTCCTTGAACAAGGTTGCACAGTTACACACAACATTGTCCTGCCACAGGAAGCACCCATTTTACTCTAGAAAATGTCTTACCAGTATGAAATAAGAGGAAAATACACATCACATCTTTGAATCAGTTTTCTGCAGCCTGTCACCCCTTTTACACAACCACAGTGATCTTGGATGTATAAGCAGTTTTTGCAAAGATCCTGCTGCAATACAATTGTAAAGATGAAATAGTTTGCAAAAAAGATGGTTCATATTTATAATTATTTTGTGTATTGAAATAAGGAAAGAGTTATCACTGTCGGACACTCCCGGTCAACAAATTTAAATAAAAAAAATAATAAATAAATCACTGTCAGTTTTTAAAGTTACCTTTTTTAAATTTGGGATTATTGATGGGATGTGGAGTACATTTTGTTTTTTGTTCATTTTTGGTTCCTCATCCCTGCCACTGTTTTCAGATTTCAAAATCCCTGCTCCCAATAATCCCATCTCCATAGCCTCCCTACCTCAGTATCTCCACAGTGTGACCTGCATCATCTCCATAGCCTCATACCTCAGTATCTCCACAGTGTGACCTGCATCATCTCCATAGCCTCCCTACCTCAGTATCACCACTGTGTGACCTGCATCATCTCCATAGCCTCCCTACCTCAGTATCTCCACAGTGTGACCTGCATCATCTCTATAGCCTCCCTACCTCAGTATCTCCACAGTGTGGCCTGCATCATCTCCATAGCCTCATATCTCAGTGTCTCCACAGTGTGACCTGCATCATCTCCATAGCCTCATACCTCAGTATCTCCACAGTGTGACCTGCATCATCTCCATAGCCTCCCTACCTCAGTATCTCCACAGTGTGACCTGCATCATCTCCATAGCCTCCCTACCTCAGTATCTCCACAGTGTGACCTGCATCATCTCTATAGCCTCCCTACCTCAGTATCTCCACAGTGTGACCTGCATCATCTCCATAGCCTCCCTACCTCAGTATCTCCACAGTGTGACCTGCATCATCTCTATAGCCTCCCTACCGCAGTATCTCCACAGTGTGACCTGCATCATCTCCATAGCCTCCCTACCTCAGTATCTCCACAGTGTGACCTGCATCATCTCCATAGCCTCCCTACCTCAGTATCTCTACAGTGTGACCTGCATCATCTCTATAGCCTCCCTACCGCAGTATCTCCACAGTGTGACCTGCATCATCTCCATAGCCTCCCTACCTCAGTATCTCCACAGTGTGACCTGCATTATCTCCATAGCATCCCTACCTCAGTATCTCCACAGTGTGACCTGCATCATCTCCATAGCCTCCCTACCTCAGTATCTCCACAGTGTGACCTGCATCATCTCCATAGCCTCCCTACCTCAGTATCTCCACAGTGTGACCTGCATCATCTCTATAGCCTCCCTACCACAGTATCTCCACAGTGTGACCTGCATCATCTCCATAGCCTCCCTACCTCAGTATCTCCACAGTGTGACCTGCATCATCTCCATAGCCTCCCTACCTCTGTATCTCCACAATGTGACCTGCATCATCTCCATACCCTCCCTACCTCAGTATCTCCACAGTGTGACCTGCATCATCTCCATACCCTCCCTACCTCAGTATCTACACAGTGTGACCTGCATCATCTCCATACCCTCCCTACCTCAGTATCTCCACAGTGTGACCTGCATCATCTCCATAGCCTCCCTACCTCAGTATCTCCACAGTGTGACCTGCATCATCTCCATAGCCTCCCTACCTCAGTATCTCCACTGTGTGACCTGCATCATCTCCATAGCCTCCCTACCTCAGTATCTCCACAGTGTGACCTGCATCATCTCCATAGCCTCCCTACCTCAGTATCTCCACAGTGTGACCTGCATCATGAGGGTCCCTCAGCTAGGAGAGATCATGTATATGTAGGTGCTGAACTCCATATTCCACTACTTAGGGGCTGAAGCAATCCAGGCAACACAGAGTGAGATTGGCCAGGTGAGGATCCTTCACACTGAGGCCCTTAGTGAGGTCTTTTACCTTAATTTCTATCCCACCGATCTGTGCTGGCATTTTATTTCCTGCAAGGCTGTGTGATCAATATGGTATGATCTGAGGATGTGCATACCCCAAGTCCATAGAACAGCCATGCCTACCAGCCCATCTACATACTTAACCTATTGATCTGTCTAAGCCTTAGGCTCCATCAAGACTCAATGACAGCACTGTCCAGCTTGCTTCTTTGTTTCAGGACAGGCAAATTCATCTTAATTGTCTGTGCTGTCAAATACCTGAGCTGCTTTTTAAACTTCAGTCACTTGGAACATAGTCAGGGCTCAATTCCATATACCACTAGCACAAGCTACTGAGTGCACCAAATTTCATGAGTTAAGTTAAACTTACCCACTACAGTACCCTACAATATTTGTATATAAAGGAAACACAGCAGCTAAAATAAACAGGATGAATATGGAAGCAGATAAGACTGGTTATATCTGCATTAGTTCATGGGGGTAGGTGGGTTTAGTTTTTAACATTTATTTTCTTAAAAATATTCTAGCAAAAATATTTTTAAAAAAGAAACCTGTGGGTAACACTAAATGGAGATATGTTATTTCAGCATGAAAATGTGAAAAGGTTTTAATAAGCAGGTGTAGCACTTTAAAGAAGTGAATGAGTTAAGGTATTTGCACAGTTTAAGCGCAGGATGTATTTCTGTAACAAAAAAATGGGGTAAGGTTTGAAATAATTATTAGACAATGCAAAATGAACATTAAAATTGTTGTATTCATCTTGTTTAACTCTAATGTAAGCTTGAGATACTTGGGTAAAACTTTTACAGACTAAAAGAGAAAGGCATTTGGCGTTCGAATCAAAGATAAAAAACAAAGTGATATGTATTGATGGACAATGCCAAAATGTTACAATGATCACAGGATCATGAGATCATATGATATACAAGGCAATCAAAGCAGAGGTACCTTGCTAATAACCACTGTCAGGCTCTACCACCTTTTTTAAGGGGGGTGAGTTCTTTTAAATCCTGAAGTAAATTTAAGGGTACCTATCCAGTCATCAAAGATTTTGTAGCAATGGTATAATGGCAGGGAATAATGACAATAGAATGTATTTTGTAACTACATATAATGTGATAAAGTTTTTTGATGTTATAAAATGTTATTGGGGTTCTTTACTGAATTATTGAAGTTTAAAGAATATTTTATCCAGTAAACCTTTGCTCTCTTTGAAAAGAGGCCATAATATTAAGGACATGATTGTCCAGAGATATTTCTCAACACCAAGTGTAAAATCAATGTTAAGACCTAGAATTGTTAGCACTTTACCTTGTGGCAGCTGCTCAGTGTGTCATCATATTGTAAAGACATATAATAAAATTAATAATGTTTGTTATTTTTCTAGAGATGTTTATAATTGTAACACAAAGGACATTATTTATGCAATGAGATGCTCCTGTGACCTTTTTTGATATTGGTGGAACTAAAAGGTCTTTTAAAGTTAGATTACAGGAGCATCTCAGGGACATTAAGAATAAAAAGAAGGAAAGCCCTATAGCAGTTCAATATGCATTGCATCATGGGTAGAATGGCAGTTGCTTAAAAGGTAGTATTTTAGAAAAAGTTTGTTTGTGTCTTTCGGCTTTTCCCGGTTAGGGTTCGCCACAGCGGAACTCCGGTCCGATAATGATTGGTAGTTGAGTTTTACATGCCGAGTTACCAGCCCTGACGCATAACCTTCAACAAAGGTACGCCCATTCAAGCATGTCTCCACGCAGAAGACGTTCTAGCTGAGAATCGAACCGGACAGCGTCTTACTGTGAGGTGACAACGCTACCGCAGCACCACCACCGCGGGGTATTTTAGAAAAAGTACAAGTGTATAATAATTTGGATTTGAAGAATAAATTATTGTATTTAGAGACATTGTTTATTTTAAAATATGATACATTGACACCTGCTGGTTTAAACATGGAATGCAAATGGAAATGGAAATTAACACGTTTTTAGTTTTTACTGGATGTTTGCTTAAGTGTTTAATTGAGATGTTAATTGATATTATTATATATTGTAAAGTCTTTTAAATTTTTTTATCTATTTAAAGGCCTGTTGGCTGAGACGTTAGAGATGAGAATATTTTTTGTCCAAATAAAATAAGGAGTGCATTGGCCTTGTGGTTATTTTTCTTTAGCTTTATTTTTGGTGTTTTTATTAATCAAAGCAGAGGTACTTTGCCAATAACCACCTTCAGGCTCTTTTTTAAGGAGGGCGTGTTCTTTAAGTCCTGTAGTAAATTTAAAGGTACCCATTCAGTCATCCAAGCTATGTTTGAAGGATGACAAGGAATCACTTTGTTTAACCTGAGGAGAAAGTTGATTAAGTAGCAGGGGAAGATGGTATAAGAACTGAAGAAACTGAGGTGGTAATCTGTGTAAGTGTAGTGTCAGTCTTGAGATGTCTTCCCTATCTCGTGAAACAAGTAATGGCAGATGCAATACTGTGGACAGTCAGAGAACAAGGTTTATTGAAGATGTGTCTGTGTTTTTTTTCCTAAAGTGTGAAATATGGTAATAAGGGCTATATCCAATAGTACTTAAAAAACATATCAGGTGGAAGTGAGTGGGAGTTTAAAAGCTATGCAAATAGTTTAATATTATAATGGGGAAACCTTGATATCAGACAGTTTATCAATGCTCAGATCATAATTACTGGAAGGCTGCTGACATCTTGCAAAGGCAGACAGATGCAGAGAAGAACAAAGGTAAAAGTGAAGAGATACAACTAAGGAGAAACTTAGCTGTTTTCATTTGCTAGAAAAACTGGTTATAATAACAAAGAAGGGTACAAATGGAAGGAAAGTAAGGCGGAATGATGTAAATAAAATATATAAAGAAGCTTATGGTAGGAAGTTCAGTGTCTTTACAAAACTGATTTATACTAGGCTGGCTATAGGGGAACATGATAACTGCTGATAAAGAGGGATGCAGAATAGTGTAGATTATTTTGAACTAGGGAAAATGTTAGTAAGTCTTTTATGATATAATCTGAGTGCACTATGTAAACCTGCTTATCACGCAACGTCAAGTTACAGAATGGAAAGGCAACAGTTTCTGGTAAATCAGCAAAATATATATGAAAATATGGGTGTCTATATAAGTTTAATTATGTATGTTTGACAAAAGGATGTGACATGAGAACTGACTAGCACATATATGTGAATAATGGTGTGGCATATTTAGAGTGGATGGTAGTCAGGACAAGGGATGAATATTTCCTCTGCTTATGACTCATTTCGTATGAATGTCAACCCTTGGGTATATGTGCTAAGATAGGAATTGATAGAAATGGATGTATTTTAGCTATGATTGTATGAGGTGGTGATTACATATATGTAATCATAGGCAAATGGTGATAATTCAAAGTTTAAAATATGAGAAAACATAGATGATTAATTAGTTATATGCACTAATGGCAGACAGGGAGAGAAAAAGTCACAATTACACATAGATGGAGTTGTTAGTGAGCATAGCAATAAACAAAGAACACAATTTATGTTGACTAGGTTGGGTGGTATTTGCAGCTAAAGAAGATATGCAATAACTTAAGCTGTTTACAGAGGAGAAAGTGTTTGGAGTTATGAAAACAAGCATGTAGGGGAAGAATCAAAGAGTTGAAAATTAAGAGAAAACATGAAAGTAAAGAGAGTAATCTGTGTGATATATGGATGTGCAGAAGGAGTGGAGTATAAGATTAAGTGGGTCAGAGAATGACAGAAGAAAGGGGATTTAGAGAGTACAAAAGAAAGAAACAGGGAAGCAGAATGAGTTAAGAGAGGACAGGAATACAAAGATGGAAAGACGAGAGGTTCAGAGAAGCAATCCCCTGGAATTGTGGACCTGGGAGAAATAAAGCAAAAAGAAATCAAGAGCCTAATTCAGTATCACAGAAATATACTTCAAGACAGGAGGCCTGGCCTGGGTGCTAAGCACGCAAGGATGGCAAATGAGTCTAGGCTTCATGTTTGTCAAGCTGAGCATGGTATATATTCATAGAAGAATAGAAAGAGTAGGCAGATCGAGTGTGAGAATGGAGAAAATAAAGGAAGTGGAAGTTGAAAAGGAGGAGGAAGGTGAGTGGAAGGGAGAGGCTAATTAGGGATGCAGGAGAGGGGGTTCAAGTGGTGTCATTGTTTAAATAAGGAAGAGTGAAGGTAGTAACCTGCAATGTGGGGAAATATCCAACCCTATCAAGAAGGAATGTATAGTAAAGAGATAATGGAATGGAAAGATAGAGTGACGAAGTTAGTACAGGAAATGAAATGAAATGTCAGTGAGAGAGAAAAATAAGTTGAAACTGAAGCAGGTTCTAAAAAGTGGAAGTGTAATATATTAGCGGTTGAAGAAGAGAGTGGTAGATTTGGTGTTTAAAAAATGGTTATAGGAAGTTCAGGAAGTGTGAGGAAGACTGGACGTAGTAGTGGAATATTTTGGCAAGAGAGGATACAAGAATGATTATGGAAGATTGGACATATCTTTAGGCCAAAAAAAAGGAAAGGGTGTTTATAAAAATTTATTAGGAAATGGAAAAAATGGAAAGTAACCTAGAGGTGGAACTGGTGGGGGGGGGCTACAATTTGACAAAGGAGGGCAAAAATGATTTGTTGTTTGTGTAATGGATTATAGCAAATGAAGGGAACAGGAGATGAAAGAAACGATGGGGTCTGGTGTATGGTTAGATGCATGGAGGAAGAGAAATGTGGAGACAAGAGTATGCATGTTGGCAAAGGATGGTATTCAGCAGGCTAATAGGCTGGAGAGACGCTTGATGAGTAAACAATCAATATGGTGAGTGGTTGGAGATTAAATAAAGAAAAGAGCATCATATTACAGGGTATTTTGATGGTGGCATTTGGAAGATGGAGTAGAAAAGTTGAGATATTCAGATTAGAGAAATGATGTGAATAAATCTAAAAGCAAATAGAAAAATGAGAAAAAAAGAGGAAGAAGAATGAGGCAAGATCAGTTTTCTTGGATGGGATGAAAGCAGGGTTTAAAGAGATATTGATGAGTAGAATAGAGATATTTAGAAGGAGACAATAATAAAAATAGAATGGGAAAGGAGATGAAGTCAGAGGAGAAAGAAGTATGTAGAAAGTGGAATGCACAGAATTTTCTAGTAAAACTGTAGAGAGGAGGATATTTTGATGGTGGCAAAAGAAGAAAATGGGGCATTGCTTACCAGTGAAAATTAAGCAGAGAATAAAGGAAAACACAATATATACTTTACAAAGAGGAGAAAGATTCCTCAGGGGGAGACAAAAATAGGGGAGAAGTTAGAATGAGTTTAGAAACATTTCTGAGGATAGGAGATATAACCAAGGAAAATATGAGGAAATAAAAGAAGTAAATCATGTCTGGAAATGGAAGGGATTAGGTCTGCAAAATAAAGAAATACTGGGCAACAAAATGAAAAGAAGGAGGTGTTGAGAACAATAAAAGAACTAAAGGGTGATAGAATACCCAATCTGGATTCTTTCTTGATGGGATTTTATGAAATGGTGAGTAAGCCAGTGATTAACTGCAAAGACAGAAATGAAAGAGGACTACATGGATATATGTATAAAGTAAAGTGGGATAGGGTACTGTTCTTGATAGATGTGGAGGAAAAAAGAGGGAGTCAGGCTAAAAGACAATTTCATTGGTTAACAGTGATGTTAAAATGTTAGAAAAACTAATAACAAAATGAATGGAGGTGGTTTAACTTCCAGTAAGTCCAGAGAAACAATGGCATTTGTAAAGACATTCAAGCAAAATTTGGAGTTATGCTATTTTATTTTAGAAAACCAATCAATTTGGTGAAATTTACGTTTTTATGAAAGCACTGCTGTTAACAAGGGTGAGGGACAAATTAAGGAATAGTTACAAACTGTGTGTTAGAAACAGGTAACAAAGGATATAATAATGGAGTGAGAGCAAGAGATTAATGGAGGGAAAAGGCAGGGATCCTTGCTACACCAGAACTTCTTACAAGTGATTAGAATGCTAACTAGAACACAAGGGAGAACTTAAATGATTCACAAATACAAGAGAGAATGAAGGATTGTTTCTCTCTTGTATTTGTGAATCATTTAAGTTCTCCCTTGTGTTCTAGTTAACATTCTTATCACTTGAACACAAGGGAGAACTTAAATGACTCACAAATACAAGAGAGAATGAAGGATTGTTTGTCTTTTCATGCTGTGACTGTTTATTGTTATCAGATGATGCATAAATAGTCAAGACTTAGACATGCAACAACTCTAGAGTATAACCATATTGATGTAGTAATGCTAAGGATAAAGTGAAGGTTAGAAAAAGGTGGAGGAGAAGGAGTGTAAGCAAGGCATAGTAAATTTTGAACATTCTAGAAAGTATTAGCTTACACTTGGAAGAAATATATGGTGGGTAAAGGACATCAAAAAGGACAGCACTAGAAAATACCATGTCACCATTTACATGTGATTCTTTCATCTTATATGTTATAAAGGTACCAGGCAGTATCCAACTGAGATATAGTCTGAAATTGTGACACTGAGCTTTTAAGTATGCATGCATCATGAAGGGCAATTTTGTTTTGCATCTTAATCGATTAGCTTAGAAACATGAGTATTTATATTTTAGAATTAGTCTGAATGTAGTGTAAACAGGGTATATTTAAATGTAAACATTGGTTTGCATTTCTGTTACATTTCTTAAATAATTATGGGTTTTCAATGTAAGTTTAGTCTAGCTGATATATTGCTCTCTGAATTATGTTTCTCTCCAGTGCTGGAACCTACCTTGATTCCCACAAGAGGGTAAACAGAAACTATAGTCTCACTGCAGGTCTAGTATACTGAATTGTAACTAAATGTCACAGAATTCATTTAGTGTATAATGCTGTGCTATTTCTGTTTTAATTGGTTCACAGGTAAGTACTAGACAATCAGTCTGCAGACCATTACAAGCCTAACCAATAATCCAGAGTCAACTCCCCCTACAGCCTCAAGCAGGGCAAACAAGATATACTGGGGGAGAATTTGAGGGTGTCCATTCAATTGTCTGGGTTCATCATGAAGGTGGCAAGGATGCTACTCTGGTTGACATGTACAGGAATTTTGTTCCAAAGGTGGGGATCCATTGTGATCTGAATCAGTCACATAAATGTGCCTTATCTGTAGTTGAAGGTTTAGTTCCTTTGACAGGGTATTTGAAGAGCTGTTTGTCTTGTGAAGAAATAGAAAGTCAAAGAGGGTTGAATCCTTTGTGGCTCAAAGGCTAGACACAGACCCTATGAAGAAACTGATATGAAAATGAGTACAGATAGAGGACTATTAGTCTATCCTGATACCTAAGATTTTTGAGGTCACTAATCTTTTTAGTTAGGAGCCTCTGAGGTCTCAAGTAGAGTGATACATTTAGACAAATGCATGCTACAGGGGGCATTATATTAAATAACGGTACTGATAAGATATAAATAAAAGGGAATGAAGACTTGTTTGGACCTTAAGGATGCCTCTGGAAATTGGACAAGCCAAATCAAGTGTTTTATGAGCTACTGTGCAGGCATGTTCATAAAAGATAAGGAATCATCAACAAGTGTGTATGCATCCTTTACAACAGTGTCTAATTGGAGGAGTGTACCACTTGTATGGTACAGAAACATGTTTTGTTTCCCCAAATTCACTCTATTATATTTTTTCACTATTGTTAACATAGTCTAAACCATGCTGGGGCAATTGTAAGTGGAAAAATGGATAACAGCTCACAATTTACAGTCATCTACAAACTTAGATAACACTGAGCTCTGTGGTACACCACTAATAACCTTTTTTCTTTCTTTCTTTCTTTCTTTCTTTCTTTCTTTCTTTCTTTCTTTCTTTCATTCTTTCTTTCAGAAATCACAGCTGCAGCTCTAAACATACAGGTTATGTCAGACAACAAATTAGCTGTTCACCATACAGCATAAAGATTTTATATTTGGAGTTACAAGATTGCTAATAATGTCTGGTGGTTAGTGCCAAAGGCCTTGCCAAGACCAGGTATGTATGTGCTATGTAACTGTTATTCACTGCTTCTGTGACTTTTTTTCAGAGACATTAATGAGGTTAAAGAGGCAGGACTTTCCTTTGAAAATGCCACAATGATGAAGGTCCAGGGTAAGCAGATTGTAATGTCCAGATTAATGAGGTCTGAGCTAATACATTCCACAGCTCACAGCTTTACATGTGTGGTTAGTGAGAATGATATATAAAAAAATGAAGCCAGCACCATATAAGTAAGTCCAACCTTCTTTATTGTGGCAACACCATATAGAATCAAACCAGTTTCGGCACCTTTGCCTTCTTCAGTGATACATATAAAAGCACAAATCACTATCATTTATACCCTGATAAATTAACATTTAAAGCAACAACAACCATCAAAATCAGGGTTGTATATCAACACACATTTTATAAGTGATCATTAAGCCCAGGGGAAAATAAACGCCCAAGTCTAATGATCCAACCGCTCTCCTTTTTGTTTAACAGTGCATGCCACCCTGATTTGTTTGTCCTGTCCCCCCATATTTTATCAATAATCATAAAATGAAATTTGGCATTAGTATGTTTATATAGGGCGTTTGATGTGCGTTTATTCCGAACGTCACTTAGATGTTCAGACATACGAATACGCAAGGATCTCGAAGTCTGCCCTACATAGAAGGCAGAACATGAACTTGTGGCTAAATATACCAGCCAGTCTGCTCCACAGTTCGCAAAAAACCTAATGTCATATACTCTACTTGCATTTTTACTAGAGAATTGATTGTTTTTTAACATATGTCTACATAGAGAACAGTGCCCACACAGGAATGATTCACTTAATTTCTCACCAGTCAAAGTATGCTGTTGTCCCATACACTGGCCCCTATTACCCACTTTATAGTGGTTAAACTAAGAGCCCAACATCCGCCCTCTCCGATATGAAAATTGTCATTTGTCTGTAAGCAAACTAGACAGTTCTTCACTGGCCAACAAAATATTCCAATTTTGATTGATAGTATCCTTAATGATGTTAATATTCCTCCCGTATGTGGTGACAAACCTGATGGTATTTCCATCACCACACCTTTTTCCATGATATTTCAATGTTTCAGACCTATCCCGACCAGCCACCCACTTTCTAGCTGACATGATATTACTATGTTGATATCGCCTAATAAGAAATCTCTGTGTGAGATCCTCCTCAAAATGTTCATAACTATCTATGGTAGAACAAATTCTTTTAACCCGTAAAAATTGTGGCTTTCGTATATTTTCAATGACATGGTATGGGTGAAGACTAGTAGCATACAACAAATTATTATATTGTGGATAGTTATGAAATATCTGGGATGACAATGTATTATCATAATTTCTAATAACTGTTACATCCAAAAAATGTATCCATTGTATATCCATATTGAGAGTAAATTCAATTCCCCAGTTATTTTCATTCAGGTATTGAACAAACTCCAATAAGTATGTTTCATCACCATGCCAGATTAACCAACAGCCATCAAGATATATTCTCCAGGTATCCATTTCAGGCAAAAAAATATTATGTATGTTGTCATAAATGAGGAAATCCTCTAAGTAACCCATAAATAAATCGGCATATATGGGGGCAAAGATGCTCCCATAGCCATTCCCTGAACCTGCCAATAACAGTCTCCTTGAAAATATAAAACATTTTTGGTTAACACATGTTCTGCCATGCACATTAACAATGTGTTGATGCCTGGTGGATAAATGTCCACTTTCTCCAACCAATATTTGATAGCTTGTAAACCAGCCCAATGAGGGATACTGGTATATAATGCCATCACACCTAATGTGCACAGAAGCCAATGGGTTATTTAGTGATTTCAGTCTTTCGATCATCCCAGTTATTTGCCAGAAAACCACACATTTTATGAGGAACAAACCAAAATATGAGACAAAAATCTGGACATTCTGCAAAAATCTGGACAGTTGAGAGGTATGAGTCTAATTCATGTTCATTCATGCCTCCTTTCCCAAGTACTTAACACCTCCCTGTAGCTATTTGTGGATTCCACACACACTGCTATTTAAAGCTTGCCCTTTCACATGAGTACACCTCCTGTCGTGTATGCAGCATTTAACCACAGTAACCCATTTGCTGCCTACAGTCCCTCAGCACTTTTGGTTGGGTTAGCACTAAAGTGGACAGGAACACACCCGCTCCACCAAGGTAGGCAGGCTGACTTCAGCCACACACCCTGCTATGGACCTTACAACATATAAGACTCTATATGACTTTGGGTCATCTGGGTTGTAATTCAGGTATTATCCTTCTGAGCCACAATGCTGGGGATTACCTCAGCTTCTTTAATATTCTTTATACTGCATGGTTTCCTACAAATATGATCATGGATGAAATACATTAAACTCGTGGTCGAGCACTTCAAAATGATTGATATATTAGTAAGCAAGTAATCCATAGAAATGACACATCCCCTTGGAAATCCCATTACACAAGTCAGTGTCTGTAAATACCCAGCTGTCACACTTTGCTCACTCCTTTTTTTCCATAATCACATTGCATGGACAGTTTCCAACTAGAAATTACTTGTTGACTCACAAATATATTTTCCACTGGAGATCAAAAATCTATAACAAAGGATGTCCTATTCCTCAGAGTAGAATACACATTTTCTTTGTTTGCCCTGTCATAATCCCCCCCATAAAAATGGTCAGTAAAACTGCAGATTCACTGGTGTAACTCAGCAAAAGCCCATCTATGCAATCTGTAGTTTTCCACCAATATACCACACATTACTAACTGGGAACATATTTTTTGGGAGTATAATGAGCTGGCAGACTTTAGGGATTCCCTGCAAAACACTCTGTCAGAGATTCTGGGTGAGTGGATTAGATTGACTGGGAGATGATTTTTTTGAGATAAGCTACAGAATTGGAATTGCCTAGACATAGTAAAGCCTTGCTGAGTCTAATTATTGTGGCTGCCAAAAAAGCAACTGCTAGAAAATGGAAATCAAAGTCTAGACCAACTTTACTAGTAGTTCATAGGTTCATAGGTTGGTACTAGGCTATTGGCCATAGGGCCTATACAAGCCTAGCCATAACAATTCCCTGGCTATTTAGTCCCACAGTATTTACTTCCCTGGACCCCTGTCTAGCAGGGCGACTGACGTGATCCCCGGGGTGAATGTCCTAGCTCCCATCCAATCATCAAGGTTCCTTTTGAAGAGGGCCACAGAGGCTTGATATGTATGGGCAGTCTATTCCAGAGTCTGGGGAGTCTCTGGTTCAGGAACCTATCCATCCAGCATGTTTTGATCATTGTGATGACAAGGTTTAGAGCCCTGGAGCGTGTGTCTCTGAGGGATTGGGATTTCTTTAAGTGTAGCATGTCCAACAGCTCTGGGTTTGACATGGCCTTGTATGTTAAGCAGAGATTGCCTCTGAGTAGACGATATGTGACAGAGTATAGCTGGAGTTTTTTTAGATGGGCAGCATAGGGCATCTGCTTTAGGCCTGTGATTCTTTTAGAGAGGTATTTCTGTGGCCTTTCCAGTTGTTGCAGATATCTTGAGAGGTACATACCAAACGGGGCATTGTATTCTATAATGGGTCTAATGAGAAATGAGTACAGTGGGACAATGCCCTCCTTTTTTTCTGGATCAAAAGCCCTTAGTGATGATGTGCGCCACATAGAAGGATTTCCTGACTGTTGTGGTGATGTGGTTATCGAAGGTGAGACCACTGTCCACCTGTGTCCCTAAGTCTCTTATCACACTTTCAGTGTTTAGTGTACTGCCACCTATGTGATAATTCACTGGTACATGTTTTTTCCCAAAGGGGATAACTATACATTTCTTGACATTGAGCTTGAGCCCATGGCTCTGGCACCAAGCATCTGTTTCTCTTAGGCCCTTTTGTAGAATATCCACATCATTTGGGGATTCAGTAATGGCTCCCAGTCTGCAGTCATCTGCAAACTTTGTTAGCCAGAGACCCTTAGTGCTGGCCTGTACTTCAGAGAAGTAGATGCCAAACAAGAGCAGTCCCAGGACTGAACCCCGAGGTACTCCACTTGTCACTTGTCTGGAGCTGGATTTGTAGTTGGCTACTTTTACAGTGTGGGTTCTGTCAGTAAGCCAGTTGGCAAACCCACTGAGTGACATTGGGATTAATGCCCAGCTTAGTAAGTTTATCTATGATTCCAGAGTGGGGGATGGTGTCGAAGGCCTTGACGAGTTCCAGATAGGCTGTGTGGACAACCTTACCCTTGTCCACGGCTCTGGAGGCTGATTGGAAGAAGTCAATCAGGTTCAGGAGACAAGATCCGCCCTTCACGAACCCAAACTGCATGGGGTCCAGTGTTTGAAGGTTGCCAGTGTCTTTGTTTATAAGCTCCATGATAATACATTCCACAGCCTTGCAGATCAGGTTCATCAGACTGATGGGGTGGTAGTTCCTGGGATCCAAGGTGGATCCCTCTTTGTGGAGTGGAATAACTGTAGCTATGCACCACTCAGTGGGCATGAAGCCTGAGCCGAGGCTATGATTAAACATGACACTTAACTGAGGTGCCAGTTCATTTTGGAGTTCATGTAGTACACAGCCTGAGATGTCATCTGGTCCCATGGAGGCTGTATTCCTAGCTTTGGAGAGTGCATTTTTTACCTGTGTGGCCATTATTACCGGAATTTGGCAATCTTTCGGTATTGACATGGGCCCTTTAGGGGGTGAGAGGGGGGTGAAGCTTGCAAGGATATTGGCAGCATCCTTGGGATCAGTATATTTAATGCCATTCTGTTGTAGCTCAGAGCAGATCTGAGCATTGCCATTTAGATTTGTGACATAGCTATAGAATGCCTTGTAGTTGTTTTTGGAATCTTTGACAATTTTATTTTCTTAACTAGCTTTGGAGGATTTTATGAGGGATCTCAGCTTCTTACTAAGGCTGGTAAGGGAGTTTTTTGCATCCTGGGATTTTCCTCTTTTCTGCAACAGTTTCTTCCTTTTATTGTAAAGTTTGTTTATGGCAATGGACCACCAGATTGGCTTTCTTTTTTTGGAGGAGAGCATCTTGGTTCTATTGGGGATGGCACGATTCATGCACCAGTGGATTTGCTCGTGCAGTGCCTTTGTGTAGGATTCAGCAGTCAAACTTTCAGTTCCCGTCTGCATGGGTGTCATGAAGTTTGTCACTTCTGACTTGAGTAGCATGAAGTTGGCTTTGGAGAAGTTTTTTATGGAGGCTTCCTTACTGTGGGGGTGGGGGTGGGGGTGGGATGTGGATGTCAAGGGTGATTAGCTAATGGTCAGATCTAACCAACAAGCGAGTGACCATAGGTGTGGAGCATTGATTTCCTATGTTGGTAATGACCAGGTCTAGGATATTGGAGCCCCTGATGGGACTAAGGATTAATTGATCCAGGGGCAAAGGTGTTGGTACACGAGTAGTTTTCCCAGTTAATGGCAGGGTAGATGAAATCACCCAATATTAGGGTGTTTGGTTGTATCTTAATATTTTCCAGTATGTTTAGAAAGGTGTAGTGAGAATCTTGGGGCATGGTGGGGGATCTGTAGCAAGCTACAGTTTGGACTGCAGTCTTACTTAGTGTTAGTTGCACCTGGAGAATTTCAGATGCATTGTGTTGGGCAACTAGCCTGGTGTTGTGAATATCCTTGGTGAATATGGACACTCCTCCACCTTTAGTGTTTCGGCCCTGGTTTGGTGGCCGAAAAGTGTGGTAAGAGTTGTAGTCTGGTATTGCAGGGGTGCTATCTGGAGTCTTGAACCAGTTCTCAGTTACTGCACAGATATCAATGTTCTCCATTTTTAGGAGTGCCTCGAGAGAGTGCATTTTGAGGTTTAGACTTTCAGCATTGAGTAGCATTACCTTCAGATTTTGCATGCTTGTACCTTTTATAGTGGTGTTTTTTTCCTTTGAACTTTGCCTAAAAAAGGCACTATAGGGGTGGCAAGAGCCTTAGCCAGTAACCTGAATTCCAGGGGTGACAGGTGCAGACCATCTCTGGCAAAGCATCATGATCTGTCGATCATGTCATCCCAGGTAGACAGATACTAGATCCCATTTGAATGACACCAGAAGCTTAGCCAATTGTTGAAGTCAATCATTTTATCCTTATACTGTGGTATAATTCTGGGCGAAGGCAGTATGCTACTCATAGCTAGGGTCATACCTGCCTGGGCCACATGATCCAAGAGCTCTTCCATGTCTCTTTTCATGTAGTCCAGGGAGGTACGTCTCAAGTCATTCACTCCAACATGGACAATGACAGAGTCATATTTGTACTTGTTGTGTGGAGTGACTTGAGTGTATGCATTATGTGGCAGATCCTGGCACCCGAGAGACAGCTGACTGTAATTTTCTCCTTGTTCAGCCTGGTGAGTGGGACATCAGTGTGCCTGACTATAGAGTCACCTATGACTAAAGTGTTGTGTATGGTTGTCTTGCCTTAGGGGCTGTTGTTGGGTGGCACACTAGTGTTGTGAGCTATGTGACACTTTGGTTGTGATTGATGTTTGTTTGCCTTTCAGCTTCAGAGGTTCTTGTTGCTTGGGCAGGTTACTGTTAAGGGCCTCCACATATGTGGGTTTAGTGTTGCTATGTGTGGGTGTTGATATTGTGGGTTTAGAAGGTCTATGTGTTGCTTGAGGTGTAGTGAGGGTGTTAACCTTCTCCTCTTGACTGTCTAGCACAATCTTGGGTGGAGAGAGCTTTGCTTCCAGTTTGGCTATGTAAGTGCAGCTCTCGCAGCTTGTAGTGTTGGGTGGTAGGAGGAGATGGTTGTTTGTGTACTTGAGGCAATTGCTGCATTGCCCCAGTATGCCCAGATTCACCAGGTGGACAGGAGAAATCACTGGAGGCTGACCCTTGGACATGCCTGGTTTGGTGCTTTTTTTTTGTAAAGTACAAGAGCTGTTTTGCCTTACCTTAGCAAGGTACTTTGCAATGATAGGCTGTTTAGTGCATACAATTAATTTCTCCTTATTAAAAAGGAGAGTTGAGTACTTGTATCAGTTTAAGACTTCCTAGTGCTTTCCAGCAGGTTTTAAAGCAAGTGCAAGTTAGAGGGATGCTTAAAGGTAAGATGAAAAAAATGGTTTATCCTAAACACTGCAGTGTGCACTAGAGGAATTAGATGTGAAAGTAGGTAACTTAAGTTTTACCTGTCTAAAAAGTTAAGTTTTATTGGAGAGTCACTATTTTTAAAACAGCAAGATAGATTGAAAGGGGTGGTCACTTTTGTATTCTGGTACTATGGAATACAGTAGGATGGCCAATAAATTTAAATAGTTGAAGGGGAATGATTCACAAAATGATTATTTTGTACTTACTCACACAAGCCAGTAAAAACAGAGAGGAAATGAGATATATGGTCAAATTAGCATAAGGGGAAGGCAACTAGAAAGACAGTGGTGTTTAAGAACACTACAGTGTCCGGCTGGGAGAGTGGGGAAAAAAATGTCTGCCTGACTCACAAGAGACAGAGCTATGGTGAATATAGTAACAGAGATAAAACAACTGGACCTGGGATCTTTAGAAAAGGGAAGGAGCAAATTACATATGAAAAATGGGAATTGTGGGAAAAATATATGCAGAGCAGGAATGAGGTTTAAGAGGTAGAATTTGAATGAGCCATAGAATGCTTAACTGACAATGACTGGATGGTTTATAAGTGATATATAACGTTTTATGTGATGTAAGCTGTTTGCAACTATAGTATCATTTTGTATGTTTTTCATTTATATAAATGTAAGATTGCCTTTGCCATATGTGAAAATTTAATAAAGATGTTTGGAGAAAAAAAAATATACCACCCATTACTGAGCATGCTACATATCTTTTTCCCTATTTTGCTTTACTCAGTTTATGCCTTCTACCTGCCATTAAATTTATTAACAGCAGATCTCCTCCTTACATCTTAACTGTCACTGGCTGTCACACCACAAAGGCCCCATTTTCTCTGTCCTCAACACTAACACCCTTCATTTAAGTGGGCCACACCATTTGAAACTCCATGCCATCAAAAATTAGATTAGTTACTCTATTTAGACAAAACTTCCTTCACCATCTAGAAGAAATGTCTCATTGCCAGTGTGCCCATCAGTTGGTTGATCTGTTGATCTACAGTCGATTTTCATTCTTAACACTATGCATCAACCGACTTCCTTTATTCTTCTTCTCTGTCTCTCCTTCCTTCCTCTGGTTTTTGACTCCACAACGTACTTTCTTTCAGCTGAAGTATACCACTTTTCAGCACATATTATTTGGATGTGTATTACACTTCTAGATCCCTTTTTGATCTACTTCTCATGCATGCTTTGATGTGTACATAACTGAAATTCTCTCTTTTATATTCCACCCTGTCACAGTATTTTAGCTGCATGTCTATGACTTGATTGATGTACTGTCTGAGTATAATAATGTCTACATAAGAACTGTGTACTCTATGCATAATAATTTAATGCCATAAATTATGTAATGAGACTTCTTCCAGGTCAAAGTACTAACACCCACCCACCCAGTAAACAAATGATAAATAAATAAATAAATAAATAAAAGCAAAAGTCAATGAAAAAGTTTAAAGGGGGAATGGGGATTATGAGAGGAGCAGGAGTTGAAATGACAAAGAGATACAAGTGATCAAAAAGGGGGTGTACAGAAGTGATGCAGAGTGAAAAGAAACAGTTATGGAAAATGGCAGAGGTTGTGGAAAACATGAAATGGAAGGAGGGGCTGAAGTAGAACTCAGAACTAGAAGGAGGGTTAAAGCAAAAAGAAAATTTAGATACTGGAATTATGAGTGTGCTGTAAAAGTTGAGCAAGTTATTTAATAAAATAGGGCAGGAAAGGAAGAGATGAAAGGGTAAAGAAGTGAGCAATGATTTTCTTTGAAGAAAGTAAATTGCAGGAAGTGGTTGTAGCTGCAGCGAATAGTGAACAAAAGATGCATGCAAGAGGGTTGGAAGATAGAGTGAAGAGAAGACAAGAAAAGGCTTGAGCCAGCAATTCTTAGAAAGTGGAAGGAGGGGGAGTATTGTTTAATGGCAAACAAGGAGATTGCATAGATGAGACATAATGAGAGGAAGGAGACATTAAGGAGAGAATGGAAGGGGGGAGTAGAGGATGTGGTGGGGAGGGAGTGGTGGATGTGGAGGGGAGGAAGTAGCGGATGTGGTGGGGAGGGAGTAGGGGACTTGGAAGAGAGGGAGTAGCGGATTTGGAAGGGAGGGAGTTGAAGAAGATAATGAAAAACTGTAGGTTCATAGGTTCATAGATTCATACTAGGCTATCTGCCCTAGGGCATTTATAAGCCTAGCCAGAGTGTGTTTGGCTTTCGCCACCCATTTTAAAATAATTTTGCTATGCCCTTTTTCGAGGTTAGTATACTGTGCCTCTGTCTAACAGTGACACAGAAGTGATACCCGGGGTAAACCTACGATCTCCCATCCACTCATCAAGGTTTCTCTTGAAGAGAGTCAATGAGGGACTCTGCCTAACCTGGACTGGGATTTTATTCCAGAGTGAAGGGAGCCTCTGGGTTATGAATCTGTCCCTCCAGCATGTCCTATTTATTTCAGTGCTGAGGTTCAAGTCTCTCGAGCGTGTAGCTCGATGGGATTTGGATTTTCTGAGGTGCAGCATGTCCATTAATTCCAGGTTGGACATAGCTTTATATGTCAGGCGCAGATTGCATCTGAGCAGGTGGTATGCCACTGAGTAGAGCTGGAGTTTCTTTAACCGGGCAGCATATGCCATCTGTTTGAGCCCTTTGGTCCTCTTGGTGAGGTACGTTTGGGGTCTTTCCAGTTGCTGCAGGTGTCTGGTAAGGTACATCCCAAAAGGGGCATTGTACTCAATTATGGGCCTGATGAGGGATGAGTAAAGAGGCACGATGACCTCCCCTGATCTAGATGTGAATCCCTTCATGATTAGGTGGGCTATATAAAATGTTTTTCTAACCACTTTGGCCACGTGGTTGTCAAATGAGAGATTGCTATCAACTTGGGTCCCCAGGTCCCTAATTACTTCTTCTGTACTTAATGTATTACCACCTATGTGGTAATTTGTGGGCACTTTGTTTTTGCCAAAGGGGATGACTATACACTTTTTGGCGTTTAGCTTGAGGCCATGGCTCTGGCACCAGTTGTCTGTTTCTATGAGGCCCTTTTGGAGGATGCTTGTGTCGGCTGGAGTGTCAATTATGGCGCCCAGTTTGCAGTCATCTGCAAACTTGGTGAGCCACGGTCCTTCCGTGTTGGCCTGTACCTCCGAGAAATATATAGCGAACAAGAGAGGTCCCAGGACTGAGCCTTGTGGGATGCCACTTGTAACTGGTTTGGAGTCTGACATGGCTCCAGCAATTCTAACCATGTGGGTTCTGTCCTTGAGCCAGTTTGCAACCCATCTAGTGACATAGGGGTTTATATTTAAGCTGGTGAGCTTATCTATAATGCCCGAGTGGGGTATTGTATCGAAGGCTTTTGCGAGGTCCAGGTAGGCTGTGTGGTCCACCTTCCCCTCTTCAATGGCCTTAGTGACTGTTTCAAAGAAATCAACCAGGTTTAAGAGGCAGGATCTGCCCTTAACAAAGCCAAACTGGGTAGGATCCAGTGTCTGTAGGTCCCCAATATCTTTATTTATGAGGTCCATGATGATCCTTTCCATAGCTTTGCAGACCAAGCTAGTCAGGCTTATGGGGCGATAGTTTCCAGGATCCGTTGAGGCACCACCTTTGTGGAGAGGGACCACTGTTGCTGTACGCCACTCTTTGGGTACATATCCTGTAGTAAGGCTGAGATTGAACAGTAGTTTTATGTTTGGGTTTAGCTCTTCTTGGAGTTCATGTAGGACGCAGCCCGGGACACCGTCTGGTCCCATTGATGCTGTGTTTTTTGCTTTGGAGAGGGCGGCTCTTACCTGAGCATCTGAGATGTCAGGGGGGCAGCACTCTGCTGGGATAGATATTTGCCCTTTTGGTGGGGAGGGGGGGAGTGTTAGCGCTGAACCTGTCAGCTAGGATGTTGGCAATGTCTGTGGGTTTGGTGTATTTTTTGTCATTTTGGGCTAATTCTGAGCATATCTGAGAATTCCCACCCAGGTTCCCAACATAACTAAAGAAAGCCTTGTGATTATCCTTAGTGCCCTGTTCAATTTTTCTCTCGAAGCTGGCCTTAGACGATTTTATGAGTGCCTGTAGGTTTTTGCTAATACTGATCAGAGATGCCTTCCCTTTTTGGGATTTTGCTCTATCATGTAGTAGCTTCCTCCTTCTATTGTATAGTTTGTTTATGGCTGGGGTCCACCAGACAGGACGTCTGCCTTTGGAGGAATGGGACTTGGTTTTATTTGGGATTGCATGATCCATGCATTCCTGAAGGTGTTCATAGAATGTGTTTATAAAGGATTCTGCGGTCTGGGCCGTATTTTCCACAGTCCCGGGGGCTTTGAAGGATTCCACCTCAGTTTTGAGGAGTGTGAAATTTGCATTAGAAAAGTTTTTCACTGTGGTTTTCAGGGCAGGGGGTGGAGTCGGGATGTGAATATCCAGTGGGATTAGTTTATGGTCTGATCTTACCAATGAGGGATACACTTCTGGTCTGGAGCATAGAGTCCCCATGTTGGTAATGATCAGGTCCAGTATGTTTTCCCTTCTTGTGGGAGTGGTAACAAGTTGTTCCATAGCATTTGAGTTTATAAATTCTAGGAACCTTTGGGCTAGGGTGTTGGAGCTAGAGTAATACTCCCATTCTATGTTTGGGTAGTTGAAGTCGCCCAATATAATGGTGTTTGGAGAGACCTTCATATTTTCCAGTGTTCTCAGGAAGGCTGAGTGGGGTTCCTGGGTTTGGGAGGGTGGTCTGTAGCAGGCTATAAACTGGAAGGTAGTTTTACCCACTGTTAGTTGCACATGGATAGTCTCCGATGCTTCGTGCTGTGCCACCAACCTGGAGGTGTGGGTATCTTTGACGAATATTGATACTCCCCCTCCTTTTGTGGTTCGGTCCAAGTTTTGGGGCCGAAAAGCATGGTATGAGGTATAACCTGGTAGTGCTGGGGTGCTCTCAGGAGCCTTGAACCAGGTTTCTGTTACTGCACAGATATCGATGTTCTCCATGCTAAGGAGAGTTTCAAGTGCGTGCATCTTGAGGTTTAGACTTCTGGCGTTGAGTAGCATTACTCTTAGTTTCTTATCCCTTGTGATACCTATGGAGGTGGGTTTGTCTTTTGAGCCTTGCCTAAAAAAGGCACTATGGGGGTAGCAAGAGCCTTTGCCGATATCCAAAGCCCAGGGTGACAGGTGCAAGCCGTCCCTAGCGAAGCATCGTGGCTTGTCGAGCATATCATCCCAAGCTGACAGGCATTAGATCCTCTTTGAATGACACCAATACTTAAGCCAATTGTTGAAATTGATCATCTTGTCTTCATATTGTGGCATCATTCTTGGTGAGGGTAAGATGCTACTCAAGGTCAGGGTCATACCGGCCTGGGCTACATGCTCAGAGAGCTCCTCTATGTCTCTTTTCATGTAGTCCAGGGAGGTATGTCTCAGGTCATTCACACCAGCATGGACAATGACTGAGTCATATTTGTACTTGCCTTGGAGTGACCTGAGTGCTTGTGTTATGTGGCGGATCCTAGCACCCGACAGGCAGCTCACCGTGACCTTCTCCTTGTTCAGCCTGGTGAGCGGGACATCAGTGTGCCTGACGATAGAGTCACCTATTACAAGTGTATCAGGTGTGTTGTTTAGCCTTAAGGGCTGTGACTGTTCGGCACACTGGCTTTGTGAGCTATATGTTGTACGTGTTTTGTTTTGGGGTAGCGGTTGCTTGGGTATCTGCTTTGGAGGTCTCTGCTGCTTAGGCAGATTTTTATTTAGAGCCTCCGAGTATGTTTTTGTGTGTTTATGTGTTTGGTTTGCTGTCGTGGTAGGTCTATGTGAGACTGGAATTGTAGTGAGTGTAGTTTCCTTCTCCTCCTGACTGGTTACACCAGTACTGAGTTGAGAGAGCTTAGCCTCCAGTATGGCTATATGGTTGTATCTCTCACATGTGTTGGAATTTGTTGGGAGGAGGAGAGGGTTGCCTGTGTACATGAGGCAGTTGTAACATTGCCTCAAGATTCCCAGATTCACCAGCTGGACCAGAGAGGAGATTGACAACTGACCTTTGGACATGCTAGAATAGTATTGGGAATTTATAATTGAAAAAAAAAAGGGATAATGGGGAACAAGGTACTCAAGGGGAGTTTGTGAGGGTGTAGTGCTTTTAATTTTTTAGTGCTGACTTATATAATTGCTTTAGTGGGCAAGTGCCAGGTAACTTAAATGCAATGTGTTACAGGTAACCTAAATGCAAAAACGACAAACAGTAACTTTCTTTCAAGTGAAACAAGGAAATAAGTACAGTAAGCAATGCAGATATCACTAGGGATCCACAGAAGCACTGAAAAGCCACGTTTTAGGTGGAATTAGTGTTTCAGGGAAATAGCAAGCAAACAAACAACAAGCATACAAACAAAGCTAGATTCAGCAGGCCTGGATCTAGTCTATGCTACAGCAAACAAGGTGTACCAATTTCAGTAAGAAACCAGTAGCATGCCAAGAATACCATTGCCAGTGTGGGATCAGTGAATTAAAATGTTCATCATTTGTATTATATCAGTGTGATGTTACAGGGAGAAGGGACGAAGGAGGATGGTAAATGGAGATGCAGAAACGTCACTACGTGGCTTATATATATGCTTCAGGAATATGTCATGGGAAGAAAGACAAAGAGAAAATCCTGTAGAAATAGAAATAAATCACTGGGAAACAGTAGCGAATACATGAAACTGCATTTATATGGGCAGAAAAGGGGAATATAATAGAAGGTAGACAGTGTAAGAGAAATAATTGATTTCATATTAGGAAGTTACTTGAATTGTTATGCAGCATTAAATGGAAAGTAGGGAGCAACGTTATATAAGTCAGAGAAGAACATATATACATAGTTTGAAGAGTACTAATGTTATCTAAAGCTTAAGGAGATCAAGACTATGGAAGATGATGGATGTTATAGCATAACTATCTGAAAAAGACAACAGAGTGAAATGATAGACAAGAAAGGGAGCAAAGTAGGAAATCGATGAAATGTAGTAAATAAGAGACATAGTGACTGAGAGGCATGGGTTAGATGTGTGACAGGAAATGAGCTAGCTGGGAAAAAGAAACATTATTAGTGGAGGAGATGAGCGATGGATATGTAGGAGCAAAAGAATTAAGGCATGACAACTACTTACTATAATGGTGGAAGGACAGGATATAGGATAACACATTAAGAAAAAAGGAAGATTAATTAGGCTGATGATAAAACCAGGGCATGAGGGTAGGAGGAATGGATATTTTAAGAGAAAGCATATAGTTTATAGAAAGGATTCAGCACGACATGAACACGTGGATGATTTAGGGCAAAACTAAAGAAGGAAAATATGTACCTGCATCTACCTGAATGTGTTAAGAAAATAACAAAAGATGGTGACTCTGCTGATGTGACATACCAACCCAATGAGCAGATGGGAAAAGCGGGGTTGATGCAGATGCCAAAACAGATAGGATATCCTAGAGATTATTCTCAATTATAGATTTAAATTTTGGATGAAACATGGGAGAAACAGCTGGATGACAAGTGATTGTACAGGTATGTAAAATTCCTTAGAAAAGATAAATAAATGTAGCAGATATACTTTACACAGGAGGAAAAGAGAGAACAATATATAAATAAATGTGCTTGCAGTTCAGAGAATCTGAGGATATAGTAAGGGAATACTAAAAGAAGAGAAAACAGTATTCTGTTAGCGAATCTCGAATTTAGTAAATGAAACAAACTCTTGTGGACACGTGTTGGCAAGCTGACATTACCTGTTCATTTACGTGACTATGACCATTTATGCCATATTTACTGATAATTAAAGCTCATTATTTATATGTGCTTTATTCCAATACATAGAAAAAATGCAACCTGTATTATATACAAAATAGACAGTTACTCTTCTGATGTCTGAAGTCACTGTTTGCAATCTGTTTATTACATATCGCTTACTATTTTATATATGTTTCATTCAAATGCATTGAGTATTTATATGAAAATATGTAGTCCTACTAGATGATGTCCATATTCTAATGTCACCTCAAAACTCCACTAAAAATAGAGCTTCCCAGCTTGACATTCTCAGTTAACAAATGTAAATAAATAAGAAATGAACACATATAGGATTTAAAATATAGCTGAAAATGGGTTTGACAGCTGGATGATAAAATAATTATGAATGTGTGTGTCAATGCTTTAATTATAAGAGCTAAACTGCATGCATGTATAAAATTATGGGTTAGGAGGGTGGTCTAATGGTTATGGTGCTTGCCTTACAAACACAAAGGTGCAGGATTTGAGTCTCATAAGGGATAATTGGCTAGGCTTAAAATGTCTCGCAAGGGCAGTTAGTCTAGTACTAATCTATGAATCTATTTACGCGCAGTGTGTGTGTATGCAGAGAAAGAGAGTAAAGGTTTTTTAAAATTCAGTAAAATGATAGAAGCAGAAAAGACCATTTTTCATTTGTGCCAGAAATGAAATATGGTGGCTCAGCTATCTTGATATTCAATGCGTTTGGCATAAACAGAGCATACCGCTCTCTGTATGGCTTTGTTCCATGCATGCATCATGCTTGCCCTCTGTTACTCTTCCTTGCCCACATTATTTGGATTTCTGTAAAATGTACAAACTTCTGAGTTCTCATTGATCAGCTGTCTGCAAGGCTTTGAACATCCAAGAAAGTCTGTTACTGAAACTTTCAGAGTCAGCATTTCACAGAAATCACTTACTATCTGTCATTAGTTAACTCATAATATATGAGATCTGTGTTCTCAGCCATTTGGAACTGAGGCCTTTCATGTCTTGAAGCAAACTATAATGAAAAGTAACAAAAAACTGCTGGTTAATGACAAAAAATACTCATACAATCATATTACTGCAAATAATATGTTTTCTATATCCTCAGGAAAACATAATTTCTGTCACGTCCATGAATATTTTATTTTTAAAATAGTTTTATGAGAAAAGCAGCTTGAGAATGAATCATTATTTCTATTATAAAAGAAACATTTTGTTTTATGTAATAGTAATAATATTCAGTGACTTGCAGCATACTCCAAAGAAATGGCTTGAGATTCTAATCAAATGCCTCACTGAGCAGAAACTGAGGCCGCTTGTTCCTTCTTATATTGTGATAGTCCCTAAACACTACTGCTTAAGTAATTAAACATACACCTGACATTATGTGATTTTTGTGAAACACCAACCTCATAACACACACACAGTGACTTTTAAAAGCTAACTTTTAGAACCCTGTTTCTTCTTCAATAAACAGGACAGGTGCAGGTTAATTTACTGTGTTTACACATGCCTGTCCCTACAGAGGTATATACAACATTCCAAAAGTAAATGCATCTCCTGCAAAGAAAAATAATTAACTGCATACACAGAGACATGACAGGTTAGTATCTGATAAACTTCTGTTTCTTTGATAAACAATTAATCAATGCTCAATAAGTACTCTAGAACTATACTGTCATCTCCTGTGTACTGTAAGAAATAAAAATAAACTGACTGGCTTGTGATTTCAGGTGTTACTATACCAATGTTTTTTGGGGGAGCCTGCTGTGAACAACTTAGCATTGTGCTTATCTTAAAATTCCTGAATGCTACTTAAAATATATCTGTATTCATGACACTGCAAGGTCTCCTATGAATTAAGTAGATGTTAAGAGACAATGCACCATCTCCTTTCATGGTACTTGAGCTTTTCTACTTTGGACATTATGTTTACTTAAGATAAAGAAATCAAATTAAAATCTCATACATAATAGTTTTCTCATACCCACAGCTCTTCAATGAAGCTTTGACTTGTTATACATTGTTACTAAGCTATCCAGCAGCGTAGTGAATAAGTTTATTATTATTTCATTTACAAAAAAAAAGACTAAGAGAAATTATGTATGCTGTATGGCGATATTAAGAAGACATCTCTATCTTATGATGTACTTACACACAAAATGACATAAATAGAAAAAAAAAACAGATTAATTCTGAAATAGAAACTATTTCAAGTCTCCCTTTTGAGCTACTTTTATGGTTGTTATGATGTCATAATAGAATGAAAGAATTACATTCTGGAGAGAAAGTTAAGACATCATGTTCATCATTCCTTCTGCTGCAGTAGCCCTTAGGCTATTTGGGTTGGTTAGCTTCAAAATGCTCAGGCTGCCCCCAACTCTTTCACTCTGACTGCTGATTGGCTAATCCCAAGGAGGGAAATCAACAATCAGAGTGAAGCTTTCTTCAGCTTGCCTTTTCACGAAGAAACATCTCTAGAACTTCACAAGAGTAGCAATCGCTAAGAACCTCATTTCTGGTATATTAGTCCCTGTTGAGAATTCCTCCACTCTGAAACTATTTTTCCTTTCATAAAAATAGCATTTTATTTTTTTTTTTTTGACTAATAGCAGTAATTTCCTTTTAAGAAACAAATTATTTTTTCACAATGCTGGAGGTTTCCAGTCAGGAAATGCAATTTTTAGCTTAGATTGTTTATTATTAGCAGTAATCCACAGCTGGGTGTGGGCAATGCTGGAGTTACCCATTGTTGGTGTGGTTTGGTCACGAGGGTGATAGACCAACAGTACAGACCAAAGACAAACTGACCTAAAAGTACAACTACTTATAAAATAAAAAAAAACGAAGGCCACTTACTAAAAGAGACTTATTTATTAATGATGTACACACTTTCATTCAAAGACAATGCATGAATCTCATCAGACAGCCATTTCACAAACATCTCCCCGTTTAAATACCTCTTATAGATCACATATCAATAAAAGCCATCACATGATAGTAAAACGTGTATTACTTAATGTTTGCCATACACCCTTCTTTTAAAAGTTATAAATATTCATTTATATAAGCTTGTGTTCATAGCCTAGTGTTCATGAACCCAGGTGATTATCGTAACAGGATGCTTAAATTATTGAATTCAGAGAACTACGAGCTGGTATCTTTGAATGAGGTAAATGGGGATTATCAAAAGGTTAAAACCTTTATTAATGACTTATTTATTGATACCCAAGTTGATGTAGAATTATACAGTTATTTAACAATGTCAGCACCATTGATCCCTGTTAATTTCAGGATCCCTAAGGTCCATAAGGACTTACAGGACCCCCCCCCCGTTGCATCCTGTTGTTGACGCAAGGAACTCCATTACATACGCTTGCACAAAAGTGGTGGATAACATACTAAAAATGTTTATAGTTAGTGAACCACAGATTTGTAAGGACTCATGATCCTTTTTAGAAGCGATTAATAAATTGGATTTCCAGGAAAATTCTAATTTTTTGACAGTGGACATTAGAGGCCTTTATACTGTGATTCCACATAGATTAGGAGTTGAATGGGTGGAGAAAGGGACACCATCAATTGATATAAGGTTGGTCCAAGATTTACTTGATATTATATTGAGTAATAATTATTTTATTTTACAGAAGAAGGGGGTAGCTATGGGCTCTCCCTGTGGGGCTAGTTTTGCCACCTTAGTAATGACATCCTGGGAACGAGAATATGTACTGAAGAACCAACAGATTTATGACAGAATATTTCATTTTACCCATTATTTGGATGACATTTTTATTATTTTGAAGGGGGACCATAATATGGCCACTGAGTTAGTGCAGTTTTTTTAACAATGCTACTAGCTTTTTAGAATTTACTTCCACCTTCAATACGGAAATGATTGCATTTTTGGATGTAGAATTGATTAAAGATAGAACTAATTTGGGTTATGTAGCTAGGATCTTTAGGAAAAGTACATATTCTAATTCCTTCCTGCACTTTTCTACTCCCACCCATTTCACCAGAAACACTCTGTGGTAAAAGGACAGTTAGTGCAGGCAGCTAGGATGATAACTTTGGAGGAAGATTTTTTGACGGAATGCACCAATTTAAAGGGCATGTTTTCAAATGTGGTTACCCTTTATTGCTAATTGATGATTTAATTAATGAGGTTCAGCAAAAAGAGTGGTTGGCTATTTTAAACCCATTTTGAATAAGTTGATGGGCATTGATTTATTATCGCAACAACCTCAAGTGTTGGAGAATAGAAAGAGAACCAATAATAATTATAGTTTGAGTTTTATTACTTGTTATAATTTAGATTCTAACCCATTAAGGGACATCACGGTGAAGAATTGGTGTTTATTAACAGAAGATACCAGTCTTAGGAGGAAATTCGACTACCAACCCAGTATTATTTTTAGAAGGGGGGCGAATTTGAAATGCCTCTTAGAAAGGGAACTGACTGGTATTAGTAGACATCCAGGCATGTTCCTATTGTAAGTTCATTGACTTTGGCTGAAGCTTTTCAATAGGAAACAGAAAATATTTTACTCAGAATAAGTTTGATTATAATTCTAGGGCCATTATGTACCTTGCAAAGTGTCAAGCATGTGAATGTTTTTACGTGAGTAAGACTGAACATAAGTTAAAGGAGAGTATTTATGAGCATGTTTATAATATTAGTAGAGGGAAGGAAACAAATGCACTAGCAAAACATGTTCAATTGAACCTGAGTCATTTATTTAAGTTCAGAGTTATCAGACAAGTTAACCTGGGATTGAGGAATGGCCTTTTACGTTTAAAACTTGAAAAACAAGAACTGTGTTGGCAAGTTATATTATTATCCAGGCCTAAATGACTTGTGTTCTATTTCTTGTTTGTTGAAGCTTATTAAATTACTAATTTGTAGGGTGCGTAAGTGTAAGGTTTGTGTGAAATTGCTGAAGTTTTTTTAAATTGTAAAATATGGTTTTCATTATGGAGATTACAAGCTTATATAAATGGATATTTATAACTTTTAAAAGAAGGAGGTGTGGCAAATATCAAGTAATACACTTTTTAATGTTATGTGATTTTTTTTATTGTCATGTGATTAATATATCCACGGTAGTGGTGCTGCGGTAGCGTTGTCGCCTCACAGCAAGACGTTGTCCCATTCGATTCTCAGCTAGAGCGTCTTCTGTGTGGAGGCATGCATGAATGAGCATGCCTTCATTGAAGGTTGTGCATCATGGCTGGTAACTTGGCACGTAAAAATCCACTACCAAACATTAGTGGACCGGAGTTCCGCTGTGGCGACCCCTAACCGGCATAAGCCGAAAGACACAACAACAACAACATTTAAATGGGGAGATGTTTGTGAAATAGTTGTCTGATGAAGTTCATGCATTGTCTTTGAACAACATTAATAAATAAGTTTATTTTAGCCTAAGATCAACAGTACAGAACAACTATGCTAGCATTTTTTACCCTCTTCCTTCTCCACTTGCTAATACCTTTACAAATCTATCCCAAAAAATTACCCTCAACATTCCCTTTTATTTCACTCTCCTAGGTGTTAAAAGGGGTGCAGGAGGGTTACAGATGGCACTGGATACAAAAACCTCCTTGCTAGGGTATGTCTAAACACCCTCCAAACCTAACATATTTTGTTCCTCAGGTTCTTCAGAATTTACACACTTAGGGATTCATAGAATCAGTGATTTTAATTCAAAGGGGCAACGACTTCTATTCCAGAATGTTTCTGGTAGCAAAAAAGAGGCTTCTCTGATACCTGTACTAGTTCTTTCACTTGCAAATATGAATCTGAATGTTTCAAAGTTCAAAATATTGACTTTACGGAAACTCTCTCATTCCTCACATGAGTTATTTGGTAATGCTAGACTTAAAAGATTTTTACTACCACATTCCCGTAGCCATAGGCTTCAGGAAATTTCTAAGGTTATTTGTTTCTGTGTCATAGTATCAGTTCACTGCATCACCTTTTGTTTTTTCTACTGCTTAAGGGGTATTAACAAATGTCTAGCCCCAGACATAGCTTATTACAGACTGAATGGCATTCACATAATTCCTTATTAAATGACTTACTTATTTTTGCAGAGTTTTTTATCCAGATGTCAACAATAATTAACTTGTGTTATGTTTCTTCTGAACAATCGGACTTCCAGATAAATGTTGCAGAATCCTCCCTGACTCCAGCTCACAAGATTGTGTTTCTGGGATGCCTTACAGATTCTTGTCTTCAAAGGCCCCTTTTGACAGAAGACAAGGTGGATTATTATCTGGATTTTTTCCTGAACTTCACCAATCTGGTTCATAGGTTCACAGGAGATCACTAGGCTAATGACTTAAGGCACCTTACAATCCTAGTCATTATAACCCAATTTTACCCAGTATGTGGCCCCTAGGAGCAAGAAGATGGCATAAGTATGTGCATATGCCTTGAGTATTTTACATATTGCACCTGTCCATAAGGGACACAGATGCTACCCCAGGTGTGAATTTGTGATTCCCCATCCATTGATACAAACTGCATTTGACGAGGGGCAGGGAAGGGCTCTGTTTAATGTGAATAGGAAGCCTGTTCCAAAGAAGGGATAATTTCTGTGAAATATATCTGCCTGTTGAGCATGTTTTGTTTGAGTCACTAAGTTTTGATCCCTAGACTGAGAGGCCCTCATACTGTTTGCCTTGCATATGTGCAGCAGCTCCATCAGAGTTGGATTTGTGAGTGCCTTATATGTTAGGCACAGGTCATCCTTTAATAGTTAGTAGAAAGCAGAATAAAGGAATAGAGCTTTTTGTCTGTCTGCATAGGACATGCTGTTAATACTCTGTATTTTCTTTGTGAGGAACCTCTGGGGTTGCTCTAGAGGCTGTAAGTACCTAGTCGAGTACATGCCAAATGGAATGGAATCTGTTTGCATCTTTTCAAACCAGATAACTAAACAAGTTTTGTTCCAGGGCTCCTTGCACATGATCCTGGAAGACAGATGCTTTTTCATTCCCTTGGAGGAAAATGTTCCTTTATGCATTCCCACCATTTCTAATCATATCTAGGGTAATTCTGAAGATTCAAAAGGATACCCTCAAAAGTAATTGTGGTGACCCCTTTTTGCCCAGGTAACACTGATTTTTCCTTCTTATGGAATCGACACAGACTGGATCTACTCATTCAAGGCAGGGGGAGTTTGATACACCCGAGTACCAATCAGCTTTATATGACTGTCTGGGAGATTCAATTTTAGTACCCTTTAGGCACTTATTTTATGAGGACATGCAGCAGATACTAAAGAATGCAAGAAAGCCTGTTAATAGAAAATCCTATGTTGGTAAATGGAATCAATTTTCTAGTTGGTGCCTATCCGATAGGCTTTTCAAGGTTTTTGAAGCACAAGTGCTCAAATATTTGTTTGGGTTACTTTCCTCTGGCCTCACTTATTCCTCTATAAAAGTTCATCTTGCAGTAATTTCAGCACATCTCCCTGTAGATCCTCCTCTTTCTTCTCTGTTGTGAAACGGTTTCTGAAAGGAGTTTGTATAACCTCCCTTGTAAAGATTTTCCTCCTCCACTGGATCTCAACTATGTGCTGCAGAAGCTGACTATGTCACCTTTTGAACCTGATTCTTAACTTGGAAAACTGTACTCTTCATTGTTCTGACATCTATATCTGCATTGCAAGCTGTCATGGAGGGTGAACCCTATCTGATAGGGATAGTGTCTCTTTAAGCACAAACCCCTCATTCATGCCCAAAGTGGTTTCAGAGTTTGTTTTGAAAAAAAAACATCACTCACCGAGTTTTCTACCCAGGTCCTAAAAAGAAAAGAAAAACAGGATGAGCAGATTCTACATACTCTGGACATATATAGGCAGATCAGATAACTTC
The DNA here is from genome assembly GCF_019279795.1 of Protopterus annectens. Classification (NCBI taxonomy): domain Eukaryota; kingdom Metazoa; phylum Chordata; order Ceratodontiformes; family Protopteridae; genus Protopterus; species Protopterus annectens. Next base: position 909,809,696 of record NC_056729.1, read on the forward strand.
ATAGATGTGTACTAGGCTAACAACCACCAGCACCTTTTTAATCCTAACCATGCACCCCAAATCTCTGACAAGTTCTGGTACCCTTGGCAAGTGTAAGCAGGGGCTTTTGAGATGAAAGATTTACAGGCAGTAACCTTGCAGATGGACACTTTACAGGCTGCCTTTGTCCATTAGAAACATAGGTGCCAAACTGGGGAAGAATTGCCTACTTCCCATCCAGCTGTCCAAGTTGCACTTGAATGGGGTTAGGGAGGAACTCTGCTTCACATGGATGGGGAACCTGTTTCAGATAAGGGGTAGTCTCTGGGGTACATCCTGTCTCTCCAGCAGGTCCTATTTATATGAAAGGTAAGGTTTAAGTCTTTAGAAGATGCTATCTTGACAGAACTAAGCCCTTTAGAAAAGCTGATTAGCTATTTATTTTTTATCAATGAGCAAACAGGGGACGCCCTGTGTCCAGGTGCCTTTCTTCAACTATTGTTTTTTGTTATTCTCACCATGGCAAATCTCCTGCATCAAAACACTGAGTGCTAGGTATTACCTGAGTCATTGGTATTATATTGTCAGGTCTGTATAACATGGTTAACAGTAAAGCCAGGTCTTTGCATTCTCTGAAGCAAAGTGGAGAATAACAATGCTGAAAAGTACCATAGATGTAGAAGAAAGGAGAACAGAGGGACTATGGAAGAAAACCAAAGAAGCAAATTATTCAAGAAGGATAAGTGAAACCAAGTGTCCTCTGTAATTATTAACATTTTATGAAGGGATGATCTTCATTTGTTAAATTAAATGGTTTAGGTCTCTCACTTGTGTTGTCAATTATCTACTGTGCAAATAAATATTTTGCTCTTTAGTACTGCCAAACTGCTTCACTGTTCTTTCGCAATTCTCATAGCAGCACTCCTTTTCCTTATGAAAATAATTATCCTCAAAGGAAAAAAAGTTGTTTGCTGAGCCAGATTCAATAACACCTACACTAGTGTACATTAAGTGTACATAATATGTATTCAAGAACATACCTAGTAAGTGTGCATGTAGTCTACACTTTGTGGTAACCATTATAAATCCCTGTCAGTATTTAAAGTGGCAAGAAAATAAGTAGGACAACTAAAATTAGGAGGAAGAAGGTGTGAGCTATGCCGGTGTTGTCTGTTCATTTAGAAAAGTGTACACTTAGTGTACACTTAGTGTAGGTGTTACTGAATCCCGGGAGTTTCTTAACACATAACCTATACAAGTAACCAAAGTAAACAGCACCAAAAATGAAGACAATGGTCACGAATCCCTCTAAAATTTATTATTTATTTATTTATTTATTCCAGTTTGGTGACCGGGGAGGTCAACTGGGCTCGAGAACCCATTTTCAGTGGAGGCCCGGGGACAAAAGCTCCACAATACAAAGTTACATTACATAGAGAATTACTAGAAAAATATTTGCATTGCAATCAACAGGTAGTATAGCAATCAACAGGTAGTATTGCAGTCAAAACAGGTATCATTCAGTAAAGACAGCAAAACTGTTAAAAATGTTTCAAGAGAAAGACAGGTATACAGCATAATGGCTGGATGTTACTGTTTAGTTACATTTATAATCTAAGTATATGAGAGAAATTAGGAAGGTATGAAGGTTAGCCAGGAGAGGAGAAGCAGAGCTTGGAAGGTATGAGTTGAAGAGTGTAGTTACATTTCCTGTGAAGAAACAGATAAGAATGAAGTTGTGTTTTGAAGGTGTGTGGATTGTCACAGGTCCTCGGAGTAGAGGGCAGGCCATTCCATTTTTTGGCTAGGGAAAAGGGGAGTAGAAGCTGACCAGCTGGGAGCTTGGGTTTTTAGATGGTTATAAGGTTTTGGTGAGTAGATCTAAGGGGTCTAAGGAGGGTATATGGTTATAGAATATTAGATAATGCAGGGCAGCTAGTAGATTGGAATAATAATTTGTGGACTGTGACGATTTGGAGGAAGTCAAGTTGATTAGGGAGTTCAAGCCAATTTAAAGAGTGTAGGGATGTGCAGTGATGGGAGGAGGATTTTGCCTTGGTAGCGAATCTGGAGATTTTGTTGTAGCACACTTCCAGTTTGAAGGTGAGTGTGGAAGATAGATTGGTAAGCAGAGGAGCACCATACAAAAGAGAGGGGAGGAGATAGGTAGTGGCCAAAGTTTGTGTGGTGGAGGGAGTGAGGCGGTGGTTGTTTCTGTGGAGTAGGCAGAGTTTTATGTGGGTTTTCTTGATGTTAAGTTGGATGTGAGTATTGAATTTTAAGTGTTCGTCGATGGTGACCACCAGGAGTTTGGCAGAGGGAACTACTTGGATAATGGAATTGTTAAGGCTGATAATTAAGTGAGTTTTTATCAATGGGAGTGGATTTTGAGGGAGTGAATAGAAGAATCTTAGTTTTACAGAAGAAAAGATGGCAGGACACTGCTGCTGCTCAATAAAACTTTTAATAAAAACTTTAAAACAATAATCCAAATGCAGACAAAATGAAAAAAGGTTAAGCGCTAGGTTACACCCTTCATCAGACAACAAACACTGCATGCACATTCTTTTAAAGAGTCACAACCAATAAAACCTTAGGTCAATGAAACAGGAATAACATCATTTAAACCTGTCTATAATCCATTTAGTTTCATCCAAGGCAGTCTGCACCCTGACATCCCGATTGTTCATTCTAATGTTAACTATCACTCTAAATGAAAAGCTATGTGTTGGATGTATGCATATATGCCTGTACAAGGCGTTGCTGTCATCCCTATTCCTTATACTTCCTAAATGTTGTAGGATTCTCACCTTAAACATATTTGTGGTCATGCCCACATAGAAACTGGGGCATTTTGTGCATTCAGCCAAATAGACCACATTTGAGGTCCTGCAAGTGGCTCTACCCTTAAAAACAACATTCTTCCCGGTGGTTCTATGTATGAAGTTAACCTCTTTATTGATAAAGCTGCAAGCTTTACACGTACCACATGGAAGTGTACCTGCCCTGCTCTTAAATGGTCTGCTCTCAGAGAGACTATTCTCCTTACATAAAATGTCACTCAAGTTCTTATTCCTTCTATATTGAAAATAAGGTCTGTTATCAATTAGCCCCTTTAAACTGGTATCACTGGTGAGGATGTTCCAGTTGTTGTTAACAATTCTACAGATGTCACTGATGTTGCTCCCATAGGTGAACAACAACTTGGTGCCTCTCTGTATGGTGGTATCCTGCACGGTCACCACCGGGAAGAATGTTGTTTTTAAGGGTAGAGCCACTTGCAGGACCTCAAATGTGGTCTATTTGGCTGAATGCACAAAATGCCCCAGTTTCTATGTGGGCATGACCACAAATATGTTTAAGGTGAGAATCCTACAACATTTAGGAAGTATAAGGAATAGGGATGACAGCAACGCCTTGTACAGGCATATATGCATACATCCAACACATAGCTTTTCATTTAGAGTGATAGTTAACATTAGAATGAACAATCGGGGGGGGGGATGTCAGGCTGCAGACTGCCTTGGATGAAACTAAATGGATTATAGACTTAATGGCACACCTACCCCCAGGTTTAAATGATGTTATTCCTTTAAAACCCACACTCCTGAAGAGGCGTGTGTTTCATTGACCTATAAGGTTTTTATTGGTTGTGACTCCTTTTAAAAGAATGTGCATGCAGTGTTTGTTGTCTGATGAAGGGTGTAACCCAGCTAACCTTTTCATTTTGTCTGCATTTGGATTACTAGGGGTACTTGTTTTAAAGTTTTTATTAAAAGTTTTATTGAGCAGCAGCAGTGTCCTGCCATCTTTTCTTCTGTTTTGCTTATTTTGGATTCGCAGGACTTTGGCAAGGCTAAGTGGATTCATTTTGTTAAGAATCTTAGTTTTGTTAGCGTTTAGTGAGAGGTGGTTTTGGTGCATCCAGTTTTCAATAGTTGAGAAGGCAGTTTGAGTTAGAGACTGAAGATCAGATAGGTTAGAGGCGCAGCAGATCAAAGTGGAATTGTCTGCGTATTGGACAATTTTGGTATTGGGTATGGCTTTGTAGAAATCATTAATGTTGTTGTTGTTGTTGTGTCTTTCGGCTTTTCCCGGTTAGGGGTCGACACAGCGGAACTCCGGTCCGCTAATGATTGGCAGTAGATTTTTACACGCCAAGTTGCCAGCTCTGACACACAACCTTCAACGAAGGTATGCCCATTCATGCATGTCTCCACACAGAAGACGCTCTAGCTGAGAATCAAACAGGACAACCTCATACTGTGAGGCGACAATGCTACCGCAGCACCAATAGAAATCATTAATAAAGATGTTAAATAGCAAAGGGCCTAGTATGGAATCTTTTATTCCACAATAAATCCAGTCAATAGTTAAGTGCTTTCATCAAATAAAGTTTGACTTCATCAGAACAATGAAATACTAGAACTACAAGTTTAAAATAGCCAGGGAATGAGCCCAACTGGACAACAGTTTGACCAATCAACTATAAACAATCATTGAAAACTGGTCAATAATAAAGCTGTATAACCATACATATAATTACTGTTCAGACTAAATAGGAAATACTTGATATTAAAATATGTATAAATAGATTACACGTCATAAAATAATACCTCATTAAAAAAACTATTGCACATTTTCATCATAAAAAGTTATGAATACTTTTTAGAAAATTACATTTTGGCTGCTTTTTCTTTCAAGGCCGGTGCAATAGAAATACAATCATTAAGCCCTGGATATATGTTGGCAGCCAAACATAATTGCCACATCATTTCTTTTTTATTCAACATATTTTTCCAATCCCCTCCCCTCACATCATTGGATACCTCGTCAATAATACCGAACCTGTACCCTGTATAGTTTTCACATTCCTTGCTGTGCCTGTAAAGTGCATTTGTTTCCTTCATAGTCTTGATGTCATATAGGTGTTCATAAATCCTAAGTTTTAATGCCCTCTGTTTTACCAACATAAAAGTTGGTACAGGTGTTACACTTAGCAAGGTACACTATCCTTCTAGTAGCACAGTTCCCTTTTCTAAAGTAAACTTCAGTTTCAGCGTAGTTATTTAATATGACTGAGGATTCCTGTATTATAAACTTGCATTGATCGACATTCCACATTCCTTTGTTCCCATTTTTTGTTGTAATTACAGGATGGCCTTCTAAAATGTTTTTAATATTTTTACCAACTTTAGTGGAAAAAGTGGGTTTTTCCCCCAACTTTGAAAAAACATCAATATTAACTCTAAAAATATTACAGTTCTTACATAAAATGTTTTGAATGCCTCTATAATGAGAACTATATTGTATCACACAAGCTTGTGTAAACCTGCAAGTACTAGCCATGCCATTATTTGAATGTACAAAGTGTACATTTCCATCAAGCTTTTTCCCCTAATAGGGGTTGATATTTCTCTCCCCAACCATTGTATATGTCTTGCAAAATGTCATGGACAAGTGCTGTCGGGTATCCTTGTTCTAGAAACATATTGGATAAGATGTCCAATTCTCTCTTTAAATCTTCCTTATTAGATGTTATCCTAGCTATTCTGATGGCCTGTCCTTTGATAATACCCTTTTTCTGAAAAAAAAGTGATGGCTGTTGAAGTGGAGATAAGAGTTGCAAAAGGTGTCTTTATGGAATACTTTGGACCTGAAATCATCTTTGTCCTTAATGATCAAGGTGTCTAAACAGCTAATCTCCAAGGGGTCACAATGGTATGTAAACCTGAAGAAATGAGTGCTATTGTTAATATGTTCAATAAATAGTGGAATTTTATCCAGATCTCCCTTCCATAAAATAAAAATATCGTCCATGTACCTGCTGTATAATAAAATATCAGAATTGAAATCACTCTTGAAGACATGTTCACACTCCCACCCCAGCATGACAAGGTTAGCATAAACAGGTGCACAGGCCGCTCCCATCGCAACCCCTGAAACTTGTTGATAGTATTGCCCTTCAAAATAAATATAATTGTATTCCAAAATAAGGGCCATTATTTCACAAATGAGTTTAACCTTGTCATCATTGAGGTTGGAACTAGAATACAAAATTTCCTGAAAGTAATTTAAACCTTCGGTTTTAGGTATGCTGGTAAAGAGGTCCTGGACGTCAATGGTAAGAAATATGATGTCAGGGGACCAGAGATCAGAGGTAAGATTAGCAAGAAAGTCCCAGGAATCCTTAACAAGATGGGGGATAGAAGCTGCCACATGTTTCACCATCTGGTCAACAGAAATCACCAAATTGTGGGTTTTTGATCCACTACCTGCAACAATTGGCCTAAAAGGGGGATTAGCAACATTTTTATGCACTTTGGGTATACCAAAACATGCAGGTATTTTAGGGTGGGAGTTGGTTAAAAAGTTGTAGGTGTCGATGTCTATTCTGCTCTCTGATACATATTCTTCCAGGAAACTATCAATCCTGTGGTATGAAATGTGGATTTGATTGATGGACACTTGTAAATAAGTGTCTTCATTAAAAAGTATCTTTGGCCTGGCGTTAGTGTAGTCCTCAGAATTGAAAATCACTACACCCCCTCCTTTATCTGGGGTCATAATACGGATCTTCTTATCTCCCCTTAATTCAGTAAGTAAATTGTTCTCTTTTACATTCAAATTGTGGTGCATTTTCTTATTGTCCACCCATAACTTATATATATCATCCTTGACTGCCCTTTCGAAACTGGCAATCAAAGGATGTAAAGGAGGGTTGAATACACAATTTTTCTTAAAACGGTTGTTCTTGAAACCATCTATCATATCAATATCAGAATTAGGAAATAAATAACCTATACACTTGGTGAGAAATCTAACCTCTCCAACTATATATTCTGTGTTGTTTCACATAAGAGCCATCCATTATATGGCTATTTCATATGATATTTATATGTACAAAGATTGAACATCAACTGTGACCAATGGGTCACTCTTCTTTCCTTTCATACCTTTGATCTTATTTAAAAAAATCACATGAATCTTGTGTAAATGAGGTATACTTTCTTGCTATTTTAAACAGTGTTCTGTCAGTAAACTTGCAAACAGACTCTAGTTTTGATGCAGAGGAAGAGAATATTGGTATAAAAGAAAGCTGATCTATACTTTTATGTATTTTTGCTATTGCAAAAAACTTTCCTCTACCTGGTTTCTGTGTATAGAAATACTGATACATATTATGTGAAATCACACCTTGCATAAATCAGTCATATAGCCAAGTATCTATATGCCTATAGGCTTTTGTAACCTCACTTTTGTTTACTTTTTCATGGAATGTAATGAGACTTAATAAATCAAAAATGCTCTCTTTCTAATTGCTGTAATTCATAATGACCATAGCTCCCCCATTATCTGCATTCATAATAGTTGCATTTTTATCCTTAGACAATTCATGCGAACTTTGCATTTCTTCTTGATTTAAATTATAATACTTGTTATGATTATTCTTAGATGAGACAGATTTAATACCTTTTTCACAATAATCTTCAAATGCTTTAATTATATGATGTAATGGAGGATTAAATTTCTGGGAAGCACAAAGTCACTTTCATTAAATGTGTTCTTTCCTTTAAAGAAAACTTTTAAATTCCATTTTCTTATGTATCCTTTCAAATCTATGATTGTTTGACCTAAACTGGCTCTGGCAGCTGAAACAAAAGAGAAACCCTTCTGCAACACATTAATTTATCCTTCTCCCAAAATCTTAATTGATATATGATATATTTTAAAATGCAAAGACATTACATCTGATTTTGTTATTGTACTTTGTTTTGCTCTGCCAAGCAATTCTGTCTTTTTGGGGTGGCCAGTGCACCACTTCTGCCCAAGTCGCGGTGTAATACATTATCACGATTTGATACACGTTCACACTTTGCAGAACTCTGGTATTTCTTAACAGAATTCACTTCTGATTTGGTATTTCTCAACGGAACTCACTTTTCATTCAGTATTTCTCAGCAGAACTCACTTCTGAGTCTTACTGCTCAATTTCTTTTGTTTTTGAGCTAATCTGCTTGATCTTCTCAATAAAAAAAACTTATTCTGTGTTCTCTTTTAAAAAAACTGCCACAGCTTCTCGTACATCATACACTGCTGTGACTTACAATTTAATTTAAAAAAAAGGTGATTGAACAAATGTAGATAGTATTTAATTTATTCATAACAGTTTTGAAAACGTTTTTCATTCATTGCGTAATCATGTGAAAGTGAATAACAACCCATGATCAATTAATTCTGATGAATACTGTTGTCACATTTGAAAGCACTTAAAACATTTTTTTTACTTGTGGGCATGGTTATTTTCAGTTGAGTGGTTAGTTTTAGCTCTTATCTTTTGTTTTTGTTTTGTTTTTTTTTGCCAACTACCAGAAGGAAAGTGTTGGATTTGTAGTTGTTTAAATAAAAATATCTGAAGCTTCAGTCAATGCAAAAAACCTATAAGAAATGTTTTTTGCAGAGAGCAAGCCCCCTCTGTAAACACTTAGAGTCTAACTCCATGATCCTGTAACCACGGGGAAAAGAGAAAAGATCCCACACAGGGTATCACTGTTAGCACCAAAATACAAACTGCACCAAGAGTGATGTTCTATGACAATGGTCTTAAGTGTAGCCAGACAAGTAATGTGCTTTGCAAGGTGGGAGGAAGCAGGACTATCCACAGAAACCCATATAGCCCATACAGTCACAGGACAGATATGTAAATTTCACAAAGACAATGACTACAGATCAACCATCCGGTAGATGTCACAGAGTATTATGGAGCTTTAATGCTCTGCTTCCTGTAGTGCATTAGTTCAGTGTTTGATTCTCTCACCCTCCATTGCCTAATTGTGTGATTCTAAACAAATCACTTAACCAGATAACGTGCCTAGGCTGAGTCTGAAAAAGGTCCATGGAGTTCAGTGCTCTACCCTGGTAAACACATACAAATAAAATAAAATGAACACTGAAAACCTGACGCTATAGCTACAGTGCAGATATCACATGTCTGAGACGCTGCCATGTTGCCTGTCTGGGAAATGTAACATAAATATTTGTTAGTGCCAAATGTCAGCTTGTACAGGAGTTGTATTCTAGCTGGGAGACAGAGACACTATATATGCAATATTGAGGTGAACAATTTTTCTTGAAAAATAACTGTATGCATTTCTTTTGTGCTCTTGATTCTTCTTATGTAGCTTGCTTAATGATTTGTACATTTTATTTCTCTGTGGAACTGTGCCAATTTGAGGAGTACTAATAAAGAGTGATAAAATGGTAATTCTTTTTGAATTTGAAATGTATTGTATGTGACTGCAGGATGTAAACTAATTTAGGTCCTGACAAAACTCTCTCTCTCTCTATCTCTCTTTTCGTTTTGCAACTAAAAATATTTGTCCTTGCTTGACATGCCAAACAGTATGACCCCATCATGAGCCTACCATGCCATCATCCACCAGAATTGTGCCTTTAGCACACTGAGAAGACACCCAGCAACTCTCCTCTCCTAAGCTGGGTTTGGCAGGACCTCTTAACTGACAATTATCTCAACCTGGCTTAGAGGAGAGTTAAGAAGCTTTCATCAGCTCCACATGGAGGAAGGTCTTTCTGGTTATGTTATGGTCCTAACCCCTATCTAAGGGAAATGAGGCAACTCTGAGGAAATGTCTCCTCCACAGGTCCTAAGTGGACCCATCTTCAGGTCATCCTTCTCCCTTAAACCTGTGAGTCCCTACAGATTCTAGCTTCCACCTGAACTGTACAGTACCTGTCTACAATTAGGGCAGAATCCTCACTTTCCCTTATCACATCAGCAAGACTTCGAGCCAGTTATTGACCTCAGGCCTTCTGAGCTATAGTTACAACTTTTTTTCTCTACACCACCAGTGACAATCCTGACAAGATTTAAAAGAATATTTTAAAAGTTGACAGCTTTCCTTTAGGCCTGGATTGTTGAGCAATGGGCTAATAAGCAGTCAACAGGAAGTGAATATGATTTGCAAAATGTTATATGAAACAGAGAGAGGATAAGGAGGTTTCAGACAATGTGAGACTGCCATTCATAAGTACATTTGGCAAAAGGGATCGCTCGGTTGTTTGCGGCCGCTGGCAGGATTTACTCCTGCTGGATGTGACCTGGTAAGAGGTGCAAGTTCATACAGATTCTGAGACCAAACTCTTAGTATGAGTTGTATCTTGTGGACATTCACATCTGACACTAAATATGCAGAGGTTCTGAACTTCAGCTGTATCTCATAAATCCATAGACTCAAATAAACTGGAAACTCATATATGTCAAATAATATGCAGACCTTCCAATGACCACAGTAAACCAGGCATACTAAGTCATTGTAACAGGGCAGTAGGGTTGACACTTAACCAATCAAGATTTAAAAGTCAAAATCACATATGTAAGACATTTTGACTTGGCAACCCCAAAAACATCCATCTAATCAGTGATTCCATGTTTGTGTAAAACATAAACATTCTTCACTGGACACTAAAATGATTAGGCCTAATTATGATATAGTCATTGTCCATGTTGGATTAAACAGTCTAAGAAGGTATTCCCTCCTGGATATGCAATAAGATATAATGGGGTTGACAAATGTCTTAGCTGGCATGGAGAAATACATTTGCTTAGTGAAAATATCCTGCCATCTCATATGACAACTGGATATCGTAGCAAACTTTTGGCTTTCAGTCAGTGGCTAAAAGGCACAGTGTTACAGACAGAGGATCAATAGTCTGTCATACTATAGATGTGCAACCAACAAGAGTGCATTGCACATGATGGACTTCACATCTCCTATAACTTGTAGTAGCATTCCTTTTTTGAAGACAGTTACTTATAAGTAAGATGCTTCAGAATGTGTCTTAGGGCAGACCTTTATTTATAACATAAAAATATCATGTACAACTTTTGGCACACAGATGTTGGAAACTACCAAAAGTTATGATACTGCTGTAATTTCAAGTACACAATTTCTTCCTTGATAAATGTATAACTTGTCCCATAAGGGAAAATACTTTCTACTTAGCGATCTAAATTATCCCTCCAATGACTAGAAACTACATGTTTCAACTATGAATTAGATGCAAAAAATGATACATGTCATAAATAATAATCTTGAAGAGATAGTAAAAATATCAACAATGAACAGAAGCATCCTGGATATTATTCTAACTAATATCCCTACCAACAGTTTTACTCTAACACAATACCACAATGTTCTTCATACACAGCATACCAAATGAAGATGATACAGTCTTAACAGGTTTTTCACATGGCAGCTATGATGCAAAGAAAGAACAATGCATCACTCCAGTCGGAGCACATACATCCGTCCCTCTCCTAAAGACTGTAATGAAATTGTTCATAGCCCACTAAAACACTCTAAACAACTGTGTTAATTAATTCATCATCATAAGGCATAAGTATAGTGAAAAATTCTGCAATAAAACTAAATGACATAGATGCAAAATCAACAAATTATAAAACCAAAAGAAAAATATACACAAAGCCTTCAGACATTACCAAACCCAAAACAAGGCTATGGTCATATCCATCCAAAGAGAATTTACTAAGATAATTAAAACAATTCATTCAAGGTACATTTTACCATTGGGATGATTGATAATAATAAGGCTTTCTACAACCACATTCAATAAATGGAGGGTGAAAAAGCAAGAATGTCTTATGCTAGAACAAAATGGCATCTTCATAACAGACCAGCCTGGTACAAGTAATACGCTGAACTGGAATACATATTTGGAGCAATTTTAATCTTTTCCTGCCTGCAAAATGATTCCACCAGAAACTGCATATGAAATGATCACCTCTACCCTCAGTAAGTTCAGAAACATCAGTTACATGGAAACAGATTAAATACCAGGACATCTAATTTGTGCTATCAAAACTAGCCTAGTATACCTACTTGTGCACATTCACTATAAAGTATTAAAAACTGTCTAGCTCTCTGAAATCTGGAAGAAGGATATTGTAGCCTCAGTTCACAAGGGAGGCCCTTCAACATAGCCCAATAATTACACATTGATCAACATTAAAAGCAAATCATGCAAGATAATCATTATGAAGCTTATTCAGGCAAATAAAGAAAACCTCCTTCTCCTTGATCTAATCCAGTGCAGTTTTATAAATGTAAATCAGCCATGGTTAATCTTGTAAATTTGTTTAAGAGTGTGACTGCTATTGATGAAGAATAGTATACCTGTCCAGTTTATTTATTTCTGTATGATTAAATCATTCAGCTCTATACCCAATGATGGGATAATACATAAACCCATGGATTTAAAGATAAATGAAGACTGAATAATTCAGGTTCATGAATGGTTACATGGTCATACACAACATGTAAGAATCGGGGGGTCTACTAGCCTCACCTTCCCCTGTCACAAATTGAGTCCTTCAGAGCTCTTTTCTTTGGTCACTCCTCTTTTTCCATTGTTTTCTTGAACCCGTGAGTTCATTCCAGTGTCTGGTTAACCAAAAAATGCAGATGTTGGCAAAATTAGGAGTACTGTCCTTAACCCCACTTTTCCATGTTCGCAAACATTCTCTTCAGCTTCTAGTTGCTTATTTATTTATACATTTTTTAACATTTCATTTTATTAGGATGGATTTCACTGTTTATTTCATTGCTTTTCCAGATTTCTGTGATGTAGCCCTTTGCATTTTTGTGTGTCCTTGGGCCAAAGGAGTTAAAATGAATGCCTTGATTGTATTAAGCTGCACTACCATCTAAAAAGGTTTCCACTGTAGCCATGGGTAAGTGTATGTGGCAGTGTTTTTTTTTTGCAGATAAGTACACTTTTAGATAGATACTTTTGTGCACTTGAGTGTGTGTGCCTTCTGTGGAAGGTTGGACGCCGGGCTGGCAGCTCGATACCGTAAGACTCCGCTGTCAATCATGAGCGGACAGATGATCTGCTGTGGCGACCCCTAACCGGGAAAAAGCCAAAAGGAGAAGTCCTTAACCCCACTAACATCATCTCCCTTCAAAAGGCACAATTACACATGAATAGTGCAGTAGAAATGATTTTGCCTTCATTGTAATAAAATGAAACATTATGGCATTATACTATGGCCAGATTCCAAAAGACTTGCTCTCAGAGTAAGTGACTTACCAAGTATTTTGGATTTGGGTAGGCTTATACTAGAGTAAGTCTTACACTGGAAGCAAGTCTTTTGGAAATGAGCCCATTTTATTATGCACTGTCAGTAAATAACAGCTAAACATTCACAAAATAGTAAAGGACTTTGGAATCCTTGTAGACGATGACCTTTTGTTTTGCATCTATATAGCCACTGCTATCAAAACATATGGAGTTGCAGATCGGATTCTTTTGAAGGGAGATGATGCTAAAAGCCATGTTAGAGAGGTAATTTCCTTCCTTTACACAGTTGTTGCCATACCAATTATTGAATATAGCACCGGCTACTCACACACTATCTGGTACAACTGGAGAAAATACGAAGATTCCTCATAAAGAGAAGTGAAAGACCTTAAGGCATGTCATATAACCAGTCTTAGCAGCAACAGTCTTTTATCTACATCTTATCAACCGCCTACATGAGATCTATCTGTGACATACAGAGCTTTAAAAGAAGTACATTTTATGATGTCAGACTCTTTGCTTTAAATAACCCTCCCTCTTATGAGCTGAATACAGCAGGACATGCAGCCTAAAAAATAGCGTCAAGTGTACCATGAAAAATGGCAAAAAGACTCACATGCCTATGGAATAAACTCCCCCTCTCAATTAAATTTAGCTCATCATTCATTTTATTTATTTGCTATTTGACTCTTGAGTAAGTGGGGAGGTCATTTGAGCCTTTTTAACCATGACATAAGCTTCAAGCTGCAGCACATACATATAAAACACTAGCAGATAACACATGTATGTTTATTACTGCAGATAATTATACAACAAACAAACATAATTATAAAATAACAAACAAACATTTTTGTATAACAAACATTGCATCATATGGGAGAGGAGCAGAAGTATTAAATCAGCAAAGAATACTATACAATAACTAGAAAACATTTTTGTACAGCGGTTAATCATGGTGTATGGGAGAGAAGCAGAAGAATTAAATCAACCATGATATAAAAGCAGTACAATAATGTAAGCATTTTACTGCGGTGGTGGTGCTGCGGTAGCATTGTTGCCTCACAGTGAGATGTTGTCCTGTTCGATTCTCAGCTAAAGCGTCTTCTGTGTGGAGACATGCGTGAATGGGCGTACCTTCGTTGAAGGTTGTGCGTCAGGGCTGGCAACTCGGTACGTAAAAATCTACTGCCAATCATTAGTGGACCGGAGTTCCGCTGTGGCGATCCCTGACCAGGAAAAGCCAAAAGATACAACAACAACAACAACAATAATGTAAGCATTTTGTACACAGAGACTGACAGTATGTCGGAGAGTAACACAAACGGCACATTTCCAAAAGATTTGTCAGTGCAAGTGACCACTTACATTGAGAGCATGTCAGGCCTTCTGGAATCTGGCCCCTTGTGCAAGCCTGTTTATAAATAGGCCTTACATTAAAGTAAGTCATTTTCCACTGAGAGCAGGTCTTTTGGAATCCCCAACCCCACTCCCACCAGTGCAAGCCTGTTTATATATAGGCCTTACATTGAAGTAAGTCACTAACTCTGAGATCCAATCTTTTGGCATCAGGGCAGACGCACAGTGATAGCAAATTTTTTGAAATCTGGCTCAAGATGTCATTCAACAGAGAGGGGGAGAGAGAGTGGATAGCAATTCAAATAGAAAATAAAAGCATAATGCATAGTATGGGACACTTAGTCATATACTCACATCATTGACAGCAACAGGACTGACAAAAATTGGTCGATCCAAAAATAAATAGAAAATTAAAAAAAAAAAACAGAGGCAAGTACCCACAACCTCCCCCCCCCATACCCAGATAATTATACACACCAACTCTGAAACTGCTGTACAGTGGGGAAAGGGTAAATTCCCAGATGCCACTGTTTGTGATCTTGCACAGAAGCAAAGCTGGAAATGTTCACTCAGCTGAATTCTGATCATCTGGTCTGATTTTTTTTCGGTGCAATGATCACACCATTTACCTACTTCAATGACACTCCTATATCTATCTATCTACAATCTTACACACACACACACACACACACATATATATGTATATAGATATATATATATATATATATATATATATATATATATATATATATATATATATATATATATATATATATATATATATATATTTCTATATATAAAAGTCAAAAGTCAAAGTCAAAATCAAAGTGAACTTTATTGTTATTCAGACCACACAACCGTGCGACTGAACAAAATTGCGTTACTTCGAACTCAGTGTGTATACAACATATAATGATAATATAATACAACAACACATATACTAATGCTAATCCAACAATAACGATAGTAAGACATTTTTGCAGCACAGTAACACGTACAATGACATGCCCCAAGTCTATTTCACTTACATGTCCTTGTCAGTACCCAAAATATTGCACAGATAATATATTGCGCAGATCAGAATGAGACAAATTTCAAATTGCACGAAATGTTAACTTGGCATATTGCTCGGAATGTTAACTTAGCATTGTTAATATTGCACTTAAGGTATATGATTGTACTTTCATAGAGTTATTGCATATGCCTGTGAATTACCTAAGCATTGTAACTCCAGACCTCAATGACCAGGATGGTGCATGTTATTACTGGAGTTCAGAAGTCTGATGGCTTGTGGAAAAAAATGTTTCTATTAAATCTGGTGGTTTTGCAACACAAGCTAAGGTATCTCCTGCTTGAAGACAAACATGAGAACCGACCATGAGCAGGGTGAATGCAGTCTTTGACTATTTTCATGGCTCTGCTGTGGAACTGAGCAGAGTGCAAGTCCTGGACAGATGGGAGCTTGAACCTGATAATTCTCTCTAGCACTTTCACCACCCTCTGGACGGATTTGCAATCTGAAACTATGCAGTTTCCATACCACACCAAGAGATTATTAGTCAGGATGCTTTTGATGGTACCCCTGTAGAAGATTGTGAGAATTGAAGTTGGTAGTTTTGCTCTCCTCAACTTTCTTAGAAAGTATAGATGCTGTTGTACCTTCTTGACAATGTGATTAGTGTTTATTGACCAAGACAAGTCTTCTGCGATATGCACCCCCAATAACTTGGTGCTCTTCACCCTTTCCACTGTTTCTCCTTCAATTGTGAGTGGAGAATGCGCCTTGCATCTCTTCCTGAAGTCTACTATTACCCCCTTTGTTTTATTCACATTGAGAGCCAGGTTGTTGTTGTCACACCAGACAATCAGTTGGTTCACCTTCTCTCTCTAGGCTTTTTTGTCACCATTGCTGATGGGACCCACCACTGTAGTATCATCCACAAACTTAATAATATGGTTTGTGTTGTACCTAGTGATGCAGTCATGTGTCAGCATGGTGAACAGCAGGGGACTTGAACACATCCTTGAGGCACTCCAGTGTTCAGTGTGATGCTCATTGAGGTGTTGTTGCTTACGCATACCTTTTGTGGTCTGTCAATATGAAAGTCCAGCATCCAGTTGCATAAAGAAGTGTTAACATCAAGATGGACCAGTTTCTCAGTCAGATGTTGGGGGATGATCACGTTGAAGGCTGAGCTGAAGTCAATAAATAACATGCAGAGATAGCAGTTTTTGTTCTCCAGGTGTGCCAAGGATAAGTGAAGTGACAGATGGCATCTGCCGTAGAGTGATTGGATCTATAAGTGAATTGGAGTGGGTCCAGTGTTGCAGGAAGACTTGATTCTAAGTAATCTTTGACCAATATCTCCAAGCACTTAATTACAATGGAGGTGACAGCTACTGGGCGGTAGTCATTCAGGCTTGAGGGTGGAGACTTCTTGGGCAGTAGTATAATGGTTGTATTCTTGAAGCACTTGGGTACTGTGGCTTGATGCAGACAGATGTTGATTATGTCAGTGAAAACAATAATTAATTGGTCAGCACAGTCCCTGAGCACCCTCCCCAGAATATTGTCAGGACCAGCTGCCTTTCTTGGGTTTACCCATCACAACACCCTTTGAACATCCGTTGAATGAAGACAGAGCACTTCAACTTCTTGGCTGGTGAGCAGTTTCATTGCCATTGTATTGTTTCCCTTCTCAAACCTGCTGAAGTAGGTGCTGAGCTCATTGAGAAACTCCATATTATCATCACATTGAGAAAGTAGTGGTCTGTAGTCTGTTATAGATTGTATACCTTGCCACAGATGCCTGGAGTCTCTCAGGTCAGAGAAGTGATCCCATATATAAGTGTGTGTGTTTGGATTTTTGTATAGCTGGTGGCTAGTATACCAGCATGCTAAGGAAATGGGAACAAACCACAGTAACTACATAAAGCCCACAAAGCTATCAGGACAACTGTGTACTCCACAGAGTGGCTGAACAGAAGTTAGGACTGAACCTTAGGCCCTTGGACTTTCATATTTTACCACTGAAAAGCTTACCTATATACCTGCTTTTAATTTCTACATATGTGCTAACTTATATGATATTATAGGCATACATGTATAGAATGGGTTTAACCCCTTATCTTTAAAGCAAGTGCATTTTAATTCTATGAATAGGAATTCATTCCATACCTTCAAAAAGAATGGAATAAGTGCATGGGCATATATATGTTCTTTTGTAGGATCCAAGCTCATCAGCGCCCATAGGCTTTGGACTTGTCCACCAAACTTAGAAAATTATGAAATGATGAAAGTTTCATAATTTTGTTGGCTTGTAATAATTGTTCAGAAAATATAAATGAAAGCAATTCCTTTTAGAGCTGATTATTAATGTGATAGCAATTATGTTTGAGATCAGTTTATCTTTTCATCTGAAAATGAGAGAATACTTTCAGTTTGTGTAATAGCTTCTGACTCATATATTAACCATGTTTCATAGTTCTCCATGGCTATAATAGCTGTCTTCATATATATATATATATATATATATATATATATATATATATATATATATATAAGACAACAGGTAGTCCCACAGATTTATTATTCCTCCGTGCAGGACTAGCTTAGTCCTGCACGGAGGCGGCCATCTAGGAGCAGGACGGCAGCATGCCATACATAATGAGGCAAGCTGCCTGAGCTCCTAAGCTTACATGGAGCATGTAAGAGTGCAGGGGGTTTGTCCAAGAGCAGAGCTCTCAGAATATACACGCCCCCACAATGAAGAACAGCAGAAAAGGGTAAGAAATGAGTGAGACCGCTCATAGGTGTCCGCATATCCCCACCAACAGTCCCCCTTGTGTACAACAGCAACAGTATACATAAATAAAATTAACAAACCTTTTATTATTTTTAAAAATCCCATGAAAGCTAACTGTAGGTGCACAGGTGTGACCATTGCTTAGCTGCGGTTAATGCAGCTTAAATGGCTGAAGAGGATAACAAGGAAGATATATGCAAATGAAGTAGCATAGCAATAGTGTAGTGGGCAGAGCATTCGCCTTACGAGCAGGTGTTCCCGGTTCGAGTTCCACTGCAGCAGACTCCGTTTTCTATGGCAAAGCATGTTATGAGTAATATTTATGTTGAATAACCCACTAAATAACATATTTTTATGAACTGGAGTACTGCAGTAAATGCACATGTGAAGTGTCAGTGTCATAATGAATAAGGCTCTAGTAAAGATGTTTAAGCACAAATAAGCAGTAGTAAGCATATTTGAGCACTAGTAAGTGGGCTTAAGCCCATTTGTGCAGCAATAAGCAATGCCTACACTGGTTAAGCAGTTCTAAAGCTAACTCTCTATAAGCAGATGTAACGGCAGGTTAGCATTGCTTCCCATCGTGCAAACCTGAGCAAACCCACTTACAAATGCTCAAAAGTGCCTTAATCACTCTGTATCCAATGACAATTGTTCTGCCCATCAACAAAATAAACAGCCATGCAGGTCTCGATCCCAGGATCCATTACACCATAGTCACAGTAGTTAACCACCAAGCTATCAATGAAGTACAGAGGAATGAGGCATCAGCAAACAAGTCTTCACCATAGTAAAACCAAACTGAACCCGTGAAAGAAATCAGTATACAGTCATATGTTCCATAACCCACTACATAACATAAATATGTGAACTGGAGTACAGCAATAAGCCCAGAAGTCAGGTGTAATTGTAATAGAGTGTTGAAGTCCCCAATAAAACACAAGAACCTCATAGAGTGTACGTACAGACAAATCATGGATACCAGGAAGATATATAAGATGTAATGAATAAGAAATCAGTGCCAAAAAGGAAATATGCAAAGTCAAATGTAAGCAATGCTAAGCATTGCACAGGCCACCATAGGAGGTGTAAGCAATGTGTACACCATCTAACTCATTGTTCCCAGTGGTATACCCCTTTAAACAATGCCAGCCTTAGGTAAGGAAGTTTGCCCCTAACTTAGCCTTTTCAAAACTGGCCAATCAAGGAAAAGTGTGGGAAATTGGCCCTACTTAAACCCAAGAGGCAGGAATACATCTCATAACTGGTTGTAGCTTCCCCTTGCAGGCACTATGGCAGTAAGGAGAAAAGCTGTGCACTTTTGGGTGCAGCGCTTGTGCATCCATGAGTCCAAGGTCATGGCTGGACTCCTTGTCAAAGACCATGATCAGAGACTGTTGCAGGGCCAGTACCAGGGCTCCCAATATAAGGGGGAGACCTGGGACAGTATCGTCCATGACCTCACCAGTACCACTGGCATACCCCAAACTGGTGAGCATGTCAGACACCATTATGCTAACCTGAAGCAGAGAAAGGGGGACCTCTTGGCGGAGTGGCTCCAAGAGGCTAGACAATCAGGGGATGTTCCAGACGTGTGTAAGTATCACCCTAGTATGTGGGTAATAACTGCCAGCTCAGGTATATCATGGATAGGTATGGCTAAATATTCCTCTTATGTCCCCCACAGCTGCAATGGAGCAGGCCACGAACCAGGAGGCCCACATCAGTCACCTGGCAAGGTTGTGACATGCGGCAGGTCAGTAATAATCATGCATTTACTGTCATAGGAAATAAAACTAAAAGTAGTAGCAAATGAATTGCCTGTATAAAACCTGTAGTGTTCAAGGCAAATACTGCATACACTAGAGAATATGGCAGGAAGAGTCTCATATTGTTTGCATGTCAATAAAAGTGTAATAACCTGACAAAACATGTCTAACTGCTGGACTGCATGTGTATATTCTGGTATCATATGGTAATGTAGATTTGCAATCATGCAATAGTACTGTTGTATTAAGCACTGTTACCCACACTGTGCACCATAAATTGAATGTGTAGGAATGCCTGTATATGACAGGTGTAATCCCCAGAGGCCATTTAGTACAACTGAGAGACACATAGACAGTAAACAGGGAAAATGCAGACAACAAAAAAACGAATAGCACATGCAACTGAGATGTGAACTGTTGTTTTTTTAGCACACACAGCCACAGTTAGAATCCTGCCAGTGGTAGTAGTCTAGATACAGAATCATACCCCACAACTGTACAGATATGTCTAGAATGTCTATTAAAGTGGCCCATATTTGTTGCCTATCAACCTGTCTCCCTGGGAAATCAGTGTGATGATCCCAGATGTATAGACAGCAAACAGGAAATGCAACTGATTGACACACATCTATGAAAACAAAGCTGGCACACTAGCAATTCCCCAATACCTTATGTGACTAAGAAGCCACATATGTTCCATTTACTCCCCAACTTGTCAAGCTGTGGTCAGAGTGTGCACATTAACAGAATGAGATGTATGTGCATAATAGTAATGTGGAATCTGGTACTGTGTGTGAGAACATTCAGTTAGTGCTAATAAATATTCCTCCCACAGGTCTGTCAGATACCAACACTGTGCCCAGAAATACAAGAATGATACCCAGAACTGGTACTGTTCACAGTGGTATTGTACTGCATTGCGACTGATGCAGTTGTTCTGAATAATGAGGAATTACACATCACTGTTGCCCACACTGTCCTACAACATATAACTGTCTAGGAAACCTGTATAAGAGTGTTGTAATACATGGTCAGAATGCAAAAGCACAGGGGATTAAGACAGAAAGCAGATAGGAGATATACAGCAATATCTATATAGCAGACACAACTGTGACGGACAGTGTTTAAGTTGTAGCAGACACAGCCATGGTCTGAATCCTGGGAGTGGAATTAGGCTGCATACAGAATCATACCCCAAAACTGTACAGATGAGGCCAGAATGTTCAGTATATGGGCCCATACCTGCTGCCTCTCCCCTGGTAAGTCTGTGGGATGATCCCAGATGTGTAGCCAGCAAACAGGGAATACAAGTGATTGTCAAGTATCTATGAGAACACACCTGTCACTGGAGCACCCCCCAAAACTGTTAGGAGAGTAATATGTCAAGTAGGTCCTATCTACACTCCCATGTTGTCAAGCTGTGACCAGAGTGTGTACAGTAACAGAGTGAGATGTATGTGCATAATACTAATGTGTAATCTGGAATGTTGTGTGGCAACAGTCAGGTAGTGTTAACAAACATTGCTCCCACAGGTACATCGGATATGAACACTGTGCTGAGAAATACAGACCATTGTAACCTGTAGTGGTACTGTTCACTCTGGTATTGTAGGGAACTGTGAGTGTTGCAGTTTCTCTGAATAATAAAGTATCACTGGTCACTGTCACCCACACTGTGCTATATAATATAACTTGTGTAGGAAAGCATGTATATGTGTGTGTCAGGTCACAAAAGGTGGAAGAGGGCAATGTTCTAGATATGTCCTGGCACACCAGCATGTGGTCAACCATGGAGTCTGTGCAGAAAGAGTTGGATAGCTACATGCACAACATCAACCCAGAATCTGGGAGTATGTGTAGAAACAGTTAGTTTGTGTTAACAAACATTCTCTCCACAGGTATACCAGGTAAGAAGTGTATACTGCAGGTAAAACCAGTTCATGTGTAATGATGACGACAGCCATATCACTGTACAAACTAAGGCTACAGGGTAGAGTAGTAAGACTTGTAAGGTACAAATAACAGCACTGACTAGGAAAGTAATCTGGGCTACAGGAATATACTAGTTGTTAATTGACATCTTTCTCTCCCCCCACCATATCTGTAACAATAATCAACATGCCCACCCCAACTGGTATGTAATGACACCTATGTTCTGATAATGTCCAATTGTTTGATAAATAATTTAATGGTTCCCATGCATGTGCTATATTGAATTATTCCAACATTGGTGGCATGGTGCCAACAATGTACCTGCATGTTGTTCTTATTACCACTGTGGTCCCATATATGCATGTGTTCTGTTTGCTATGCAACTGTTCCATATCTGGTGTCTGGATTAATGGGAATATCTATGCATGCTGTTATACCTAACCCTGGAATGTGTTGACTATTACTAACCCACATATGATGAAATCTAAACACTATAGCACGCTTGGGAAGGCCGGTCCCAGCAGACCCACCTGTCCCACCTCAGCTGGCCATGGCACTGGGCACCAGCATGTCTGGGGCCTAACTCTAGACCTTCCTATTTGTTGCTCCTGCACCACCTTCAGGTGGAACTGCATCAGGGGATGGGGCTTTCCCCCCCAGGAGTAGGCACTGACAGGCACCTGTCACCATCGCCAGGTCGGGGTCATGATGTGTAGAGAGATCAACCAGCAGTTTGGTGATCTCCTATGCCAGCTTGAGGGCCATCTGGCATGATTAGAGAGTCATCTTGGCTCTGCAACTCAGCCCCCAGCACAGCCACCTTTGGGGCTGTGAAGGTGCAGTGGTGACTGCCCATGGGTGGGGACCTCAGTCCCATTGTTACCATTAGGGGGCTTGTGGGCTTCTGATTTCCCAACACCCCTCCCCATCAAGGTGTTTACCCCAACATGTATCATATACCACCCCTGTATGCATCTTATTTGTCTTGTCTGTTAACCTACCTAACCTACCTCCTCAAATATACCTACTACCCCTCCCCAACATCCCACTCTAACCTGAAAAAAGGGCAATCTGTTCCCACAAAAAAGTCTTGCCCCATACATAGCTGTCCATTTCACACACATGTCCACTGGACACATGTACTCTGGTCTAATTGGCATCACAATGTATTATTGTTGTCCTCACCCCCTCACAGGGGTTTGAGTGTCCAAATCTACCTCCAAATTTGTTGTATATGTACAGCTGTTGCTGTAGACGAAATGGACAGCCATGGACCTTCCCTACACACTTCCTGCACATCCCTGGCTATTTTTCCTACCCCTTTTTTCACCACTTTTCTATCAGCCCTTTTTTCTTTTCTTTTAAAGAAATGACCGCGGGGGTAAGCGGGAGTAAGAAC
Source organism: Protopterus annectens (assembly GCF_019279795.1). Taxonomy (NCBI): domain Eukaryota; kingdom Metazoa; phylum Chordata; order Ceratodontiformes; family Protopteridae; genus Protopterus; species Protopterus annectens. The sequence goes on from NC_056729.1 coordinate 909,833,059, forward strand.
TTTTAAGCAGCAGTAAGTGGGCTTAAGCTTGTTTGTGCAAGGGTAAGCAATGCCTACACAGGTTAAGCAATTTAGAAGCTAACAGAGTATAAGAAACTGTAACCGGAAGTTAGAAGTGCTTACCTCCACGCAAACCCACGCAAACCCACTTACAACTGCTTTAAAGTGCCTTAATCACTCTGTATCCAACGGCCTGTGTTCTGCCCAGCAAAAAAATAAACAGCCTCTACAAGGCTCGAACCCAGGATGCTGCACACCATAGACAAAGTGATTTACCACCAAGCCATGTCAGATATGCATAACCCTGGTGTATCCACAAACATATCATCCAGCCCAGTCAATCAGCAGTACAGAGAATGTATTCCAACATTTTGATGTATATGTGTGTGTGTGTGTGTGTGTGTGTGTGTGTGTGTGTGTGTGTGTGTGTGTGTGTGTGTAAATATATTAATATCTAAACAGATACAACATATCTATATATGTAGATATATGTGTATATATATATATATATATATATATATATATATATATATATATATATATATATAAATATATACATATATAGAAATATATATGAGCATATATACATGCAAATGCCTACATCTATAGATATATATGTCTACATCTATATGTCTAAATATACACAGCAAGTTACATATATGTAAGCATATATATATATATATATATATATATATATATATATATATATATATATATATATATATATATGTATATACGGACATAGTTGTATATATGTAAGCAGATATATATAGCTATATAGGTATATATGGACATACATCTGTAGACAACAATAGATAGATATATATGTAACTACACATACACACGCAGAAATATGTACAGTAAGATACATATGTGGGAGGTGCACACAATATGGAACAGCCACTATGCCTACAGTTAACACCTTAACAACTGGACACTGTTTGAGCCACCCATACAAATGACAATCGCTGCCTACAACATATACCCACTGAGAGGTCATAGGATATAACAACACACACAGGTTTGCATAAATGGAAAACCTTTATTTGTGTACTATTACAGTTTTATATGCCATTTTGTATAGCTGTTCAGACACTGACATCCATATAAACAGAGTAATGCAACTCTAAAACAGTTATACTAATACAGTAGTCTGGAAAGGTTCACAACTGTTGCTGTCCTGGCCAAGCCCTTCAAATAGTACAATAATAAAGACAGACTAGGCCACAGGATACCAAACAATCAACATTAAGTAATGCAGGTATATAGTTCAGCAGCCTCTATCTACACTCTGTACACAATCAGTAGGTGGTAAAGACTTCAGTTGACCAAATGGGATGTAACTTTTACATAACAAGGCATAACTGACGCCATCACAAGCACACTAACAAACAGAGCAGTCTGTATGGCAGGAGGCAGTAGGCCTGCATTAACCCAGTTTATGTAACTAATGTAAATATAGGTGAATTGTATGGTACTGTACATCCAGATACCTTAAGGCAGCTCACCCCTGCTACCCTCACATGTTGTAACAGCCCAGGTTATTTATGGAGCTTCCCCCCCAGACTCAATAATAAAGGGCCATATACCACTGTTACATAAACTGGTCTCTGGCATGCGTAAGAGCACACATGTATTGTGTAGGTGAAGCCCACATATATATGGCCCCAGCCCCATCATATGTGTGGGGGATACAACAGCAGTGGACTGATGGCAGGAATGGCAACATGATATATTCACAGCCCACTACAGAACAACCCCTGACAGCATGTCATATGTGCAAAGCTTGGTATGTAGGTGGAGGACAGAGGCTGGAACACAGGCCCATATGAGGAAAACTGTTGCCATACACTAAGCAAGTTGCTGATGTTACATGGTAGTCTGCAACATACCCTTAGACAGGGTTTTGAGGTTAGAAACATAAATGGATGTAGCCACGTACTGACAGCACTTAATACACACACTGCCAGTGAAATACCTGACACAGGACCTGTGTGGTGGACAGACAAAACATGATAGGCACACCTCTGACCACCAAGAGGATAGGCCCACAGTTGACAGCTATGCAGACAGACTGCATTCTGAGGTAAACTAGTATGTACTTACAAACCCTGTAACACCAGTACTATACTAAGCATAGCACAACTCTACTCACACTCTGTCTGTAGTTCTGGAATCTCCTACAAACATGTAGCTGGCCTGAGTGTGCTGGTTCCCTGTAAGAGGTATTGCTACCTGCTGTCTGTAACACTGTTGCATCACCTACTAAAGCCAGGCTGCAATCTATTCAAAGAAGCACAATCCAGTTACTGGATAGAGAGAGAGAGAGAGAGAGAGAGAGAAAGAAAAAAAACTCCAAAAAAATGCCTAATTCAGCCAGCATTCGTTCATCAAGACATCATTCCCACAACAGGTGTGTGAAGCATATATACATATAATAGAATGTAGTACCTGGTCCATAATAATGGGATAGATGATGTGGAATGATCTATATGTGCCATCAGGTGTCGTTATGATGTTCAACTGAACAACTGCTATGGACAATAGTGTCTGTCCCTGTGGGTAGTGGGCCATAGCCATCTGCTGTGCAGGTCAGCACTAACTGACAAGATGTAAGCCATCATAGTGTGTGTTGTGTAATGGGAAGTATGTATATTATGTGGCCAGTAGCTGGTGGTGGAAGTAATGCCATTATGATGGACACACGGGACCCACGGCCCGCCACTGGCAGGATACTCAGGTTAATCTGTAATGTAGCATGCCAGAATGCCATAGGTGTGTAATAGGGTTACCTGCAATTGGGTCCTACATATACCCTCCTAATGTCAGGCCATGTCCATATGTGGCACCTGTCTGTGTTGCAGCAAGGCAGAACAGTGCAGCTATGCAGGAATGTGTTGTGAGATTGTGGAGCTGATGTCTGAATGTATCCCACATATAGGTATGCATATGTGTACATATGTCACATATATATGTGCACATATATACAACATCACACTTATCTACACATATATACCTATATGCACATGTCTACATATATACAAACACACACACAAACATATATGTATGTAAAGACATGTTCCCTATATTACTACCACAGTGATGCATGCAATGTGCGAGGCACCAGCACACATAGCAGTACACAAAGATATCTACAGCTGGCAGTGTGTGCAACATGGACAGGTATGTCACATGTTAGTCCCTTGTTGGGACCGCATTGCCTCCATCTGTGAAGTATGCAATGGGAATATGGGGAAGTATGGCAGATACACTTGTGGAGGTGGTCAGGATTAGTAGATATAGATGACAGTCTACAGGGGTGGTATGTGACACATGTGGTGGGTAAACACCCTGGATGGTGTGTGTGGTCTGTGATGTGGATGCCCCATGGGCCCCAATATAGGCACAATGGGAAAAAGCCTCCCACCTACTGCTACTCACAACAGCAGTCCATGTTCTGAAGGTGCTTGGTCTGGAGGCTGAGCAGGAGGAACATGTTGGCCCTGTGAATGTGTACTGGGTGCCTCAGACTGATGTAGCACATCCCACATGTGTCTGTGGAGCCCGGTATGGAACAGAACCTAGACCTGACATCAGGGGACAGGAACATGTCTGTGTGTGCCCCAAGTGGGGGGGGGGACACCATCCCCTGGGTGGTTCCACCTGATGGTATTGCTGGACCAGTACATGAGGAGGCCCCAGGTTGGGACACACATCTGATGTGGCCAGGTATCATGGGCAGATGGGTTTGGAGAGGTGGATCTGCTGCCCAATAGAACATATGCATGTTATTGTGTCACTGTTATAGAACATATGTTGGTAGTAATAGTCTACACAATCCTGGTACATGTCCAACAGCATGCATAGATATCCCCAAAAACACAGAATGTCAGATGTGCAGCAATCCCAGAGCAGCCATACCACTGGCATTATGGAACCATAGTGGCCCTAAAAATGGCATGCAGGTGAATAGTCTGTAACAGGCCAGCAATGATAGTGTCCACAAAGGGGACATGGAAAGTGTGGTACAATATCACATCTGTCCCACTGGTAGGTAAGCTGTAGCCATACCTAATGAGTTGTGCATCCAGTTTGTTGAAGCTGATATGGTGGGGGGTGACAGAGATGTGTATTACAAACTGTGGTAACCTTGCTGTATGAGTTGCTCAGACCTGTTTCCATCTTTATGTCTTTCAGCCAAGATGGCACATGCATGGTTGCCCACCTATTCCCAAGCGGAGAATGATGTGTTGATATTACACTTGATCCAGCACTATCCAGTGCTGTTTGGCAGGGCTGCACATGAATAGTAGGAGTGGACCGCCCTGTGGAATGACCTAGTCCACAGGGACAATGATGTCAGACTGCACAACCGCAGTTATGAGCAGGTCCAGCATCATTGTACTGACCTGCTTCACAATGCCTGTCAGCATGCTGCTGCAGTCTGGGAGGATCACCTCACCACAGGGGGGTCATGCCATCCATCTCCCTCGACACGTGTGGAGGAGCTCCTGGCCAGCCAAATGACACCTGCCCATCCAGACAGCCGTCAACCGCTGGACTCCTTCGTGGAGGTGGGTGTCACCCACACACTGAGCAAGGATCATGCAGGTACAGGCACAGGGCACATCAGTAGACCACTGTTGTGTATACATCTGCATTGGTACAGGTAGATCATGCATATCTGACATGTCATAGATATAGTGTGTTGCTGCATTGTAGTGATAAACAGATATCCAGATGTGGTAGTATCGTGGGAATGTACTGTTGATGTATTGTAATACTGCCCCCACCCTGTAGCACTGCCACAGGTGTGGCCACTGAGATTGCATCTCTCACCCTCTTATGTAAGTCCCTCCGGGATACCACCAAGGCAGCAGCCTGTAGCTGGTGAGTATGTTTTATGTAGATGCTTGCCAACACACAGGGCATGTAATTGTGATAGTATACTCCATGCACACATCTAACACACCTACCCTGAATGCATGCTGTACATGTGCATGTATTGTTGCTGTGAAATGCATGGTCTCACAAGGGTGACTATGATGGGGTATTGGAAGGGTATGTCAGACACCTGCATGATAACTAACATCCTGTCATTACAAAATGTTTCCACATGGAGTAACATACTGGTGGTAGACATGGCCTACAGTAGGGACATGTTTGGAACAACACCCATATACAGTGCAATGCCAGCGTATATACCTGTAGGACAATGGCAACTGCTGCAGAGATACGCTATGGCATAAGGCATTACAGTAGTCCACATTATCAGCTGGGTCTAGGCTGCAACATGTGGTGCTCAGTGTACGGTACACTCTGAAGTGATACACCTGTGTAGGGCTTACTTGTCATGCATCTACATAAAGGCTGAAGTGGGGGGGTTCAGCATGACAAACCAGTGCACTGCAGCAGGGATCCTAAGGATGCTAGGAATGGCTCTATTTGCACATAGTCAGGTTCAGGACCTGTGGCAGCCGTAACCCTACCCACACAGCAACAGTGACAGCAGTGTGTGAACACCATGGGATGTGCACATGAGTAGACCTTGCAATCATGCAGAATAGGGGGACATGTGTAGGGCAGACTGAACATACACTGGCAAATGCAGATGGTCCATGCTGGTATACCCCTGCCAGGAGCTGTGACTACTGTAGTACACACAAAAAGAGGTGTGATAAACTGTCATGATAAGGGTGTGCACACATATGCCCAAATGGTGTGTATGCATTATGGTCAGCAGCCGCACACCTAATGAAAATAAAATTGCCAAAGATTCCAAAGACAACCACAAGGCATTCTATAACTATGTCAAGAATCTAAATGGCAATGCTCAGATCTGCTCTGAGCTAAAATAGAATGGCATTAAATATACTGATCCCAAGGATATTGCCAATATCCTGGCAGATCAATTCAGTGCCAACTTCACCCCTCTCTCATTCCCTAAAAGGCCCATCTCAGTACCGGAAGATTGCCAAATTCTGGTAATAAAGGCCACACAGGTAAAAAATGCACTCTCCAAAGCTAAGAATACAGCATCCATGGGACCAGATGACATCCCGGGCTGTGTACTATATGAACTACAATATGAACTGGCACCTCACTTAAGTGTCATGTTTAATCATAGCCTCACCTCAGGTTTCGTGCCCACTGAGTGGCGCAGAGCTACAGTTATCCTACTCCACAAGGTGGGATCCACCTTGGATCCCGGAAACTACCATCCCATCAGTCTGACGAGCCTTATCTGCAAGGCCATGGAGCGTATTATCATGGAACTTATAAACAAAGACATCGGCAACCTTCAAGCACTGGACCTCATGCAGTTTGTGAAGGGCCTATCTTGTCTCCTGAACCTGACTGACCTCTTCAAATCAGTCTCCAGAGCCATGGACAAAGGTAAGGTGGTCCACACAGCCTATCTAGACCTTGTCAAGGCCTTTGATACCATCCCCCACTCTGGAATAATAGACAAACTTACTAAGCTGGGCATTAATCCCTACGTCATCCAATGGGTTGCTAACGGGCTTACTGATAGAACCCACACTGTAAAAGTAGCTGACTCCAAATCCAGCTCCAGACAAGTGACAAGTGGAGTACCTCAAGGTTCAGCCCTGGGACCGCTCTTGTTTGGCATCTACTTCTCTGAAGTATAGGCCAACACTAAGGGACTCTGGCTAACAAAGTTCGCAGATAACTGCAAACTGGGAGCCATTATTGAATCCACAAATGATGTGGATACTCTACAAAAGGGCCTTACAGAAACAGATGCTTGGTGACAGAGCCATGGGCTCAAGCTCAATGCCAAGAAATGTATAGTTATCCCCTTTAGGAAAAAACATGTACCCCTGAATTACCATATAGGTGGCAGTACACTAAACACCAAAAGTGTGATAATAGACTTAGGAACACAGGTGGACAGTGGTCTCACCTTCGATAACCACATCACCACAACAGTCAGGAAATCCTTCTATGTTGCACACCTCATTACTAAGGGCTTTTCATCCAGAAAAAAGGAGGTCATTGTCCCACTGTACTCATCCTCATTAGACCCATTATAGAATACAATGCCTTGTTTGGTATGTACCTCTCAAGACATCTGCAACAACTGGAAAGGCTGCAAAAATATCTCACTAAAAGAATCACAGGCCTAAAGCAGATGCCCTACGCTGACCACCTTAAAAAACTCCAGCTATACTCTGTGGCATATCGTCTACTCAGAGGCAATCTCTGCTTAACATACAAGGCCATATCAAACCCAGAGCTGTTGGACATGTTACACTTAAAGAGATCCCAATCCCTCAGAGCCACACATTCCAGGGATCTAAACCTTGTCATCACAATAAACAAAACATGCTGGAGGGATAGGTTCCTGACCCAGAGACTCACTAGACTCTGGAATAGATTGCCCATACATGTCAAGCAGAGTGCCTCTTTGGCCCTCTTCAAAAGGAACCTTGATGATTGGATGGGAGAAAGAAAATTCACCCTGGGGATCATTTCAGTTGCCCTACTAGACAGGGGTCCAGGGAATTAAATAGTGTGGGAAAAAATAGCCAGGGAATTTTATGGCTAAGCTTGTATAGGCCCTAGGGCTGATAGCCTAGTACCAACCTATGAACCTATGAACACAATCTGTAGACACTGCATGTGAAAGTACAGGACATATGTCACATATCGGGCTCATGTACTGCTAAGATATGCGGTGATGTGGTCCCATGGCAGATCAAGGATGTGTGTGTCAAATCAATAAAGGCGTTTACACCCCCATAGCCATGGTATGCTCTTATGGTTGTCAGTGTAAGAGTATTGGAGTGGTCATACCTGGTCTGTTGATGTTGACAGCAGTAAATCAGGCATCAGGCATTCACGAATGACAACTGTCCACATATCATCCCAGGTATGTGTTGCTGAAAAACATAGGGGCTGCGAGAAGTAAAGCTGACATAGCTGATACAGTACTACACATTCCGCAATGGGTTGTTCACCTGTGAGTTGTGGTATACACTATATGCCAGGGTGCAGAACAGGTGCACAGCAATACTGTGTACATGGGTGCAGTGGCATCCAGGGAAAGGGGCATCACCTAGTGACACAGCACATGCACCACACACATGTATACTGTTGCTAGCATGGATTGACTATAGCTGAACTGCATGCTGTTCTGTACCATATGTTTGGCATGTTGGCAGATGGGTAATAGGAGGAGTGTGTGTACTATCATTGGGCAACCTCACCTGTATGTGTGTGTGTGTGTCTGTGTGTGTGTGTGTGTGTGTGTGTGTGTGTGTGTGTGTGTGTGTGTGTGTGTGTGTGTGTGTGTGTGTGTGTGTGTGTGTGTGTGTGTGTGTGTGTGTGTGTGCATCCTGGTGGTTAGTTAGTTTGCCTGCAGGGTCACTCTGATGAAGTGGAGGGAGGTAGAGGCATGTAGGATGCATGTGTGCATGTGTGTGTTTGTGTGGGTGGCCATGTATGCACATGTGTGATTGTGGGGTGTTCATACGGCTGTACCTCTCTTTGGGACTGTAGAGTACATGGACATGGACTGCCACATTACACACCAGGAATACCTGTCATGTGTGTAATCACAGGACAGCAAATAGTATAATATGGTCTGTAGCATGGAACAGGCATCCAGAGGGAAGGTGGACACAAGGTACACCCTTAATATTGCAGTCAGCAGAGAGGTCACCTACAACCCACGTATGCAGCTCTACAGATGCATTGGGAAAGTACTAGTCAACACCAGGAAGTGTATCCAAATTATACAGTTGTCACATCATAGGCTGAAGAAGCAGCATATCTGGCATGTACGTAGCATTACATACACATGACACACCAGTACGAGATATTATGGATACAACATACTAGCCCACACATATAGGGGCCATGCACATCATGTCTGGACATACAGAGGGTGCATACCAAATGACAGCAGTGAGGCCATGTAAAACCACTACACACAGGTCAGGCAGGTAAAGTAGTAACAGGCCTTGTGTTGTTGCAGCTTGTGTGGGCATTTAGAAGACTGAGATGTTAGTGAGTGGTGTCAATGTGTGTATGTTAACAAGTGTGATGCAGGATGTGAAGCCATGGACAGTTAGGTATTACGGTGATGTGTGTGTGTGTGTGTGTGTGTGTGTGTGTGTGTGTGTGTGTGTGTGTGTGTGTGTGTGTGTGTGTGTGTATACTGTTAGGCAATGCTGTACAGGTTTTAAAGTGCATTTATTTTTTCCCCCACAGGTGGCGAGGTGGATAAGGGTCCCTCCTGCATGCAATCTGATGTTAGTGTCCATACAGACACCGAAAATGATAATATTAATGTTGAGGCACAGGTAGGGTGGTCAGGGGTCGACACTACACTAACATTTGACATCCCCCTTTTAGCCACCCCAACCCTGCACACAGTTTCAGTGCCTATACACACCCCATCACCAGTGATCATAGTGGAGGGACAGCTAGCGTTTGGTGGCAATGTACAGGAAAGTGTGGTAACCATGCCTATTGTGTCCAGTCGCAACAGGCATAGCCAGATGTCCAGCAGGCCACCACATAGACACATGTCCCAGGGTGCTCGTGGTAGGGCCACTGGACATCATGCCCCTGGCAGAGACAACATAGGTGGTACCAGCAGAAGCAGGTTTCAGGCTGTCATGGTGGTGCAGGCACATATAAAATGTTACCACAGACAGGGCCTGAGGCTGCAGAGGGCTGATCTCACATCTTCAAATGACAACGCCCGTGAACTGGCTGGTGCCATCCTTGGATTAACTGAGTTCATGGATAGATGGTCTGGTGAGATGATGGCCCTCATCGACCATTGTCTGTCCATGCTTGAATGTGTGGTGGGAGTGTGGCGATGGCCACGTGGACATAGGCCAGCAATGCCAACAGTTGGTAGTCAACGTGGACATGCTAGGACACCAGGGGGCTCCCACAATGGCTTTAGCAGCCTTGGCAGTGCAGGGGTGTGCTGTCCACTTCACACCACAGCAGACGACATGCACTTGCTCCTGGCCAGTCCCAGGAGAGACCTGGTACCAGTGGTCAAATTTCATCAGCAGGTGAGAGTAGCACATCAAGGTCTGTACTTGGACATGCCCGTGGAACCCCTGGCAGGCACAGTCCACATGTCCATGGCCAGAGGCAGTGAACTGCACACCCTGCCAGGTATGGTCTGCAGCTGTCCATAAACACCTGTGTAGGGCAGCCACATGGCAGAACTGTGCGCGTACATACCCACACACTATGCAAACACACCTAAGACAACCCCATACCTAAACACACCACATCACCTCGTCCAGCTCCCAACAGTGCACCTCTCACCCACACACACACATGGTGTCAAATATATGGCCCACCCTTGACCTCTTCTGATGCAGACGGTGACTGTACAACAGTGTGCCATAGTACTGCAGTGTAACATGTTGTAGGGAACAGAGTGTAAGGCATATTTGGCAGGTAGTGTAGCCATCCAGCAATGATGCCTTATAGCTGTTAGTAACACTGGTTGGTTGTGGTCTCTACAACGTTATCCATTTGTGTTGTAGGTGTACATGTGTCAGCACTAGGATGCCCTGTGCATATGATGATACCTGTGCCACATCCCTGTCATCCATACCATCAATGCAAGGACAGGCTGATATGGTTCTGATGCATATGGTGACTGTACAACAGTGTACCACACTACTGGAGTGTAACATGTTGTAGTGAGTAGAGTGTAAGGCATATTCGGCAGGTAGCATAACCAACCAGCAATGATGCCTTATAGCTGTTAGTAACACTGGTTGGTTGTGGTCTCTATAATGTTATCCATTTGTGTTGTAGGTGTACATGTGTCAGCACTAGGATGCCCTGTGCATATGATGATACCTGTGCCACATCACTGTCATCCATACCATCAATGGAGGGACAAGCTGATATACTTCTGATGCACATGGTGACTGTACCACAGTATACCACAGTACTGCAGTGTACCATGCTGTAGGGAGTAGAGTGTAAGGCATATTTGGCAGGTAATGTAGCCATCCAGCAATGATGCATTATAGCTGTTAGCAACACTGGTTGATTGCAGTCCTTATAATGTTATCCATTTGTGTTGTAGGTGTACATGTGTCAGCACGAGGATGGTCTGCAGTCATATTCCACAATGGGGTATGTAAGTGTGCTGACACCATGGCTGTGACATATCTGGGCTACAATCTAACACATTTCACAGGTTACTAAACCGGTTATTGCCTGTGCCACATGGACAGGTGGCCTGCTGAGGCATGTATACCCTGCAACCTAATGTAGACCCATCCACATACATGCACACTGTTACTTGGCAACACTGGGACTAGACCACTACCTAGCTATGTCATGATGCTGAAGTGTGTGGCTTACATTGCACACACTGCACTGCGTTTAGGGTGAGGTGTGTCCCAGGTTACATGGTACATGCAGAACATCCCCCAACATGTACAGTATGCTAATGGGGGATGTAATGGGTGTATTTGGACAATATGTAGTGTGATATGCCATCATATACACATTTACAGACACATAGCCAAACACACATTTGAGATACCAGGGCCTATCACTGCTAACTAACTTGATTGTGTCTCCAATGTGTTACAGGTAGGCTGCACACATCACATGCATAACTGACTTGGATTGTGGTAACAGTTACCTGTATGATTGATGGTGACAGTGATAACCATAACGTGGTACATGAGACATATACCTGGTGTACCTTGGTGTAATAACAGTGTACACAGCATCCACATCCCCCACTGGATATTGTACTCCCTGAAACCCATGATGACACTCTGCCATACCCACCATCAAACATTGGCTGCGACTGCGATACAACCCATAGCATATCCCATCATTGGTACTACATGGATATGCATCTCATGCACATGCCATACACGTAATAGGGGGTTGCATTGTCATGCCTCACCTATGGGCAGCAACAACACTATCTGTACTACTGTGTGGCAATGGGTATTGTAATAGGAGTATGTGGCCTTGGAATGCTGTACCCTACAGATATACAGACATGCACAACTACACACACAATGGGTATCCCATGCCTATCACTCCATTTGTAAAACACTGTTGTGCTGGTACTGCAAGGCTCATGTAGCCAGTATGGGGGGAGCTTAACAGGGTACATGTAATGTCCCATACAGCAGCAGCGACAACTGACTATGGCAATGGGTGTTGCGTTGGTTGTGAAGGTTCTCATGGAATTCCCATGCACAGGTGTGCTAACACACAGACACTGCTATACTCAGTCATGCACACATACACATGTGAGAGTACAGGAGTGCATCTCTGCAGGTGGTCACAGCTGTTTACCTAGCTATTGTCCAAGAGGAGATGGGTTGTGTAGCGGTTGTGTGTACAGTGTTATCCTGCCACCTGCCAGGTGGCAGCAGGCAATCAACTGACAGGCACTATTATTGTGACCCTCAGCCAATCATCCAGGTGCCTCCTGCACATGGCCACTGAAGTGGTCAAGGTGACATGTATACAACATGCATTGCAACACATGGTTAGTATCTGTGATGGAGACCTGTACCCAAGCATGTTCTGTTGACTGTGTTAGTGTAGTGGAGGTACCTGTGGCATGTGGTGCATACAGGGTGATATCTCCTATATGTGCCACTTCTTACACAGCTGGGCAGACATGTCAGTGTCAGTCAAGCTTAAGTTGCCTGTACATATTCCAGCTGCATACCTGCCATCTGCACATCTGTACAGGGACTGACAGTCATCAGCTTGGCAAGTAGCTATGCAGTAGCATGAGTGTGTTGACAGATGTCTGACAACAATATGTATGCCATAACTACATGTCAGATGCCCTCACTAACATGTGCTGTACAGACAGTAGTCTACAGTTACAGTCCACATGATGGATCATTACTCAGTAAGGGGTATATACTGTGACACAGCTCACACACCAGGGATACAACAGGGAGGCCTTGGTGTCCAGCCATGCTCGCAGATGTGCCTGTTGTCAGTACTACATTAAGCACTCTGCTCTTGCCTGGGTTAGCACTGTCAACAGTAGTACTGCCATGATACACTACATGCCAGTGTGACAGCACTTACCTGGGCTACTACACCTGCATGTAACACATTCACATGGATAGTGCTGTACAGGCCTCATATATGTCTGTGTCCCACACATGACACTCACACCCCTTGCTACTGTAATGACAGCACATAGGTGCATGTATTGTACATGGCATTACGTACACTTATTACAGGTTATCAGACTAGGTTGTGTGTCCCAGTTACCAGGGCTAAGCTATACTTAGCAAGTATCAGCATTGCTGCAATATGACAGCACTGGTAAGCTCTGCCTACACTGTGTAAGTGCCTATATGTTTACCCATAGCTTAGCACCGCTTAGCTTCATGCAAACTCATGCAAACACGCTTAAAGCTGCTCAAATCCTCCTTAACTACTCTTTATCCAACAGCCCCTGTTCTGCCCAGCAACAAAATGAACAGCCCTTGCAGGTCTTGAACCCAAGACCCTTTACACTGAAATCACAGGACTTAACCAATACTTCATGACCACTGTGAAAACTGCTGTTGTTTTACCAATATAGCTGTCAATACACATATTGAATAGTATTGAACATTTGCCTGTAGTTCCTAAATTGTGTAGTCCTTGTTATTAATATGACTGTTGCATGACATATGTTGTTTTATCATAATGTGCATATAGCAGATACATATGGAGAGATACATATGGTGAGATACATGTGGGAGGATATACACAACCATGATGTTTACTCATGACAGGGATATGGTCGTGTACATATAATAGGTCTATATATGTCTACATATACTTACACATGTATACTCATACATATGTCTGTATACACATCTGTATAGTGCTACATATATATGGTCATGTGTACATCTCTTCGTATGTATATATATATATATATATATATATATATATATATATATATATATATATATATATATACATATATATATATATATATATATATATATATATATATATATATATATATATATATATATATATATATATATATATATATAGATAGATATGTGTATATATAGATATACATATATGTATATATAGATATATGTCTATATAGCTATATATGTATGCACATCCTATGTCTACAGATATGCCTAGTTATGTTGGTATATATGTAGATATCTATATGTGCATACATATCTATTCTGATATACATACTAGTGTCAATATATATGTAGATATCCATACATATATGTGCATATGTATCACTATCTGTATATGTGTAGACATATATTGCTGTGTATATGTATATATCTGGGTGTGTATATGTATGCCTATGTACATATGCATACCCATCTATATATGTCAATACGTATATGTGTATATATCTATACAGATATCTGGATAATTATATATACATATATTTTCACCATATGTCCTGAACATGGATTGTAGCCCTACTTCAGCCCCTATAGTCCCAACTTCGTAGTTCAAGGGGATTTCAGGTATGTATGGCAGGTATATTAGTAGACTATTACTACTGTAATAGGGATTGTCTTCACAGACATGGTGTGTGGGGAAGGTCACATCTGCTTTTCCCATGTGTGCCATTGGCTACTGACAGACATCCTAAGGACATCATAGTACAGTACTGCTGCTAGTACGTAATGTTACTGTGGACTACAGCAGAGATATTGGCCAATATATATGGACATTCTGACACACTCTGGTCAGTCCAGAGGTATACACAGAACCCCTTAGTGCAAAACATGTGGACCAAGCCTGACAATGTGGATGTTAACAGCCATGTAGAAGGGTATAACACATAATGACTGGTATACATTTTCCCCCAAAGGTTATGCATTCACACACCCCTGTCTGTCCTGACACATAATAACCACTGGTACAGAGGTGCCATGGCCACATACTACCCACTAAATATTGACATACATTTGTACAGGATCCCATTGCTCTGTCTCACATACATGACTGTTAAGGGAGGCCCAGCAGCAGTATATCTGGCAGGTATCTGGACAAGACATCTCACTGGGTAAGTACACTAAGCTGCTAGGCATATAACAAAGCAATGTGCAGGCTACAGGCAGACTGGCTCAACACTGGCCTAAATTTCCTATGGGGGAATGCACATGTACCTGCATATATAGCAGGCTCTAAAGGCATGTCACAGCACAGGGTAAGATACACCTGTGTGAAAGCGCAAAACCACAACCAGTGTGAACACAGCCACAGCCACATATGGTAAGCAAGCATAATATTACAGTATATGGACTATCTGTTCAACACCATCCTCATATGTGCCACTCACACACTAACCCTAATATACTAGGCCACTACACAGTGTGGTCCGATGCCTGTCTGTGGTATTGGACATGTGTGTGTATGGCCCTACAAACATGTAACTTGATACGATAACATACAGTGGAGCAGCATGTAACGTCAGATAGGATGGGACCAAGAACAATGATATTTACCACAGTCTGTACACAGGCCAAAGTACATATTAACAATAGACACACTGTCAACATTCACCATAAGTACTCAGACCTCAGTACTGTATACACAACCACAGAATATCCAGGTTATGTCATCAAATATAACCCCTACTGTACATAACATGTGTAGCAGTCTGATATCTCACTGGCTTGTTATCAGATATGATGACATTAATTATGGTGCACAGCACATATGCACCTTTTAATGCATGATATATGTACAAAGGTTGTCAGAGTTGTAGCTAGAAAACATACACAGGGCCATTATTGACATGTTGCTGTGATAACCGCATACATTTACTGTTGTAACAGGGTTTGTTACAACATATGTCCTATGAGGGATATGAAGTCAGTAACTGTCACGGTTTTCACCATCTACAGATTGCAATCCTCACACTACCTTCTGCAGTTCACAGATAGATGTTCTGTGGGTAACACATGAAATTAAAAACAGCACACACTGCCCAGTCTGCAGATGACCCTACAGATGGGGATTCCTCATAAGCATAGCACTGACATGACAGGTGTTAAAACATGTAGGACAGCCATATCCACACACACCCTGTTAAACCAACATTACTCCTAATGCAGTATAGCAGAACTTGCAGTCTGTAGTCAGGTCAGGCACATCCCTCTCCTGTGTGTTGCCCTGTTTCCACAGTATATGTTGTTAGAGGTAAATCCCCAATCCATCTGAGATGCTGTTTGCCAAACAACAGATCGAGTTCCTGCTCACAGTTCATAGGTTCATAGGTTCATAGATTGGTACTAGGCTATCAGCCCTAGGACCTATACAAGCCTAGCCATAACGATTCCCTGGCTATTTCTTCCCATACTATTTACTTCCCTGGACCCCTGTCTAACAGGGCGATTGACGTGATCCCCGGGGTGAATTTCCTTTCTCCCATCCAATCGTCAAGGTTCCTTTTGAAGAGGGCCAAAGAGGCACTCTGCTTGACATGTATGGGCAATCTATTCCAGAGTCTGGGGAGTCTCTGGGTCAGGAACCTATCCCTCCAGCATGTTTTGTTTATTGTGATGACAAGGTTTGAAATGAAAAGGCCCAACACCAACACAATGTTCCTAGATATTGTAGTGTGTTTCCATGCAATTGGCTATGGGAATGTTACCACAGCTGTTCCACATGCAATCAGCTAGAGGAGGGCTGCAATTCATGCAGAAGCCATCAGCTGATCACGAGCATCACTTAAAATACACATGCTGCTGCCTAAGCAAAGCATGTGTAGGTCTCCACATCCCCAGAGAGGGAGTGAGAGAGGCAGACAGAGGCAAAGACAAGTCAGAGAGGGGTGGGAGAGTAAAACTTAAGCATGTTTGTGTCACACACCTACCAGCACAGGGTATCAAACCCTTGATGACTAGGTAGTGGTATCACATTTCTATGCAACTATTGGATGCACCACATAGGTTACATGTTGAGGAGCCCTCAGAATGTATATGTGATCATGATTGACATTTGCAACAGGAATATGGTAGCTATATGGTAGGTGTAGTACATGTGTCTGTCCGCACGAACAGGTGCCAACATCATCGCAGCCACACTCTCACAGGGATGCACACACATTGACACACTTGGCAGGGCCAGGAATACAACTCATCACTAGTGAGATTGCCACAACACATTACAGTACAGGTATCACATGCATCAAAGGGGTCATACAGAGGTTATATGGGCAAAGGGTATGGGAAGGTATCTGACATCAGACACCATGCTTCAATATGCCAATGGGGGTTGTAGTGAGTGTGAATGTGATCATACACATCATACAGCACACACACACACACACACACACACACACACACACACACACACACACACACACACACACACACACACACACACACACACACACAGTGCCAGTACTGACATGCATGGGTGCATTGCTTCATGGTGTGTAGTGGTGGACTGTACCAGACGGCTATACAAGGCTAAGTGATGGGTATATCTTGGCATCAGGCCACATGACAATGGTCTGCATTGTGGCTCAGGGGTGTAGTTTCTGGATTTGGGTATTGTATTCATCACCCAGTCACCTGGGTGACTATTGCATGTGGCCAATGCTGTGCATTGCCTGCCATGTATGTGTTCCTTAGTCCATGACATGGACGGTGTCTGGGATGTGCACACCTCCCACATGCATGTATAGTGACATGTGGCACTGTACCTGGGGTGTCTGGCCCATGTTGTGTACCCAGATTATCATCAGATGTGCCACTCATGGCCTCATGCGGCGGGAACTGATAATGGACAGCAGGTTTGCCCTGCACCTACATTGATAGCATGCTAATGGCATTTCCTGGTGTCAGTGGCATCTGTCCATTTCAGGCATGGTATGTCCTTTGTGGGTCACATTTGATGGCACCAAAGGTGTTGCAGGTGTCCAGTGTGGAACATGGGGAAGGTGCACTTTCTGCATGTACATGCCTATTGGACAGATGGACAGGGTGCTATGCCTTCTGTAGCCCACTGCAGTCACTCCAAAGTTACTATGAGTGGGCAATATGCAGTGTACTACCAACATAGTGGCTGTAGCCTAGGTAAGTGTAAGTGTGTATGAGACATGGGTTGTGATTGTTCTCTGGGTAATAGTAGGGTTGCTAACTTTGTTTGCCTGGCTTTGATGTCACATGTATGGGTATGGATTTGCACCCCAGCCTCTTGGCTATTTCACATCTGTTATCCCTGTACAGTGGACATTGTGATATATACTAGGGTCACCATATAAGAAATTTGCAAAACTCGCTCTACATTGGGCCCAGTTGTTACACACTCACAAACACCTCCACACAGGATATGAGTTACAAGCACAGACACACACACACACACACACACACACACACACACACACACACACACCTGCCATGTCTTGAATTAGAACTCCTACCTAACTGGTTTATTACACTACAGCACTACGCAGTTTTTGTACGTGCTACAGAGATTATTGGAGTACTCCTTCCCCAAAGGTGTATTTCACATTGGATGACATCAGCAGGATTGCCAAAGTAGGGCATTTGAATTGTAGTGAGTATGGCTAGGCTAAAATGCATTGCTCCCTACACAGACATTGAAACACACAAAACATCCACAACCGACATGTGTGGGTATAGAACCCCTAACAGAGGTCTATATCATGAAGCTGTTATAGGATGCACCATAGGGATTACTGGAGAACTCCTACCCCAAAGGTGTATTTCACAATGAATGACATCAGCAGAATTGCCAAAGTAGGGCATTTGAATTGTAGTGAGTGTGGCTAGGCTAAAATGCATTGCTCCCTACACAGACAGACACACACACACACACACACACACACACACACACACACACACACACACACACACACACACACACACACACACACAGTTGCCATGTCTGGGATACTGGGATTAAAACTCCTACCTAACTAGTTTATTACACTACAGCAGTACGCAGGTATAGGATGCAGCATGGAGATTACTGGGCTGCAGCTTTCCAAAAGGTGTAGTTCACAGTGTATGACATCAGCAGCCTTGACAGGGTAGGGCATTTGAATTGTAGTGAGTGTGACTAGCCTAAAAAGCATTGCTCTCTACACAGACAGTGACACACACACACACACACACACACACACACACACACACACACACACACACACATACACACACATGCACACAGTTGCCATGTCTGGGATTAGAACTCCTATCTAACTAGTTTATTATACTACAGCAGTACACAGGTATAGGACGTTCCATGGAGATTACTGGGCTACAGCTTTCCAATAGGTGTATTTCACAGTGTATGACATCAGCAGCTTTGACAAAGTAGGGCATTTGAATTGTAGTGAGTGTGACTAGCCTAAAAAGCATTGCTCTCTACACAGACAGTGACACACACACACACGCACACACACACACACACACACACACACACACACACACACACACACACACACACACACACACACACACACACACACACACACACACACACACACACACACAGTTCCTATGTCTAGGATTAGATCTCCTACCTAACTAGTTTATCATAAGTAGTTTATCACACTACAGCAGTACACACTTATAGGAAACACCACGGAGATTACTGACCTACACCTTTCACAAGGGTGTATTTCAAAGTGGATGACCTCAGCAGGCTTGTCATAGTGCAGCTGTGGGGAGGGCAGTGTGTGTGTATGGGCCATAAACCATTCATCTAGAGATTGACATACCACATGTGGGCACACACGGGTTATATTCCACAGGTACGTGTATACAGCTGCTAGATGACTACTTCCTTGTACAGTCATGTTGCCCAGCTAGCACTTGTACCACATAGTCCATCATGCTAACAGATACCAGTGGCTAAAGTCAAAAGTGAGTGACATCTGAACCTCATGTGGTTGTAGCCATTTGGCTATGTGCTGGGTGGGGCAGGCCTCATAATGGTTGGCCCCTTGTGACAGTCACTCTATTCCACATATCTGTGTACATTTACTTTTGGCTTATTATAATGTGTTGTCCTTGGATATATGCCTGTATTCCTATCCAGTGTGTGTGCAAAGCATGAGTGCTGCATACTGAGATGTGTCTGCATTAACATCTGCAAATGCCAGACATATCTGGCCCACTGTTGTTTGCAGACATGGCCTTCATTTGTTTAAGTGTGTGAGCATGCCCAGTATGACCTTTCGGTATGCTGGTTGCTGACATTGCCCTCATTTCTCTAAGTGTGTGAGCATGCCCAGTATGCCCTTCTGTATTGAATGTGTGGATCGATTCCAGGTTGTTTGTACTGCAGTGCAGACATTTGTGTTGTACATCTACAGGTAGCATACTGTTTCTGCAGGGTATACGTCAATCATTTGGCAATATGGGGACAAACTGTGCAGGGGATAGTGTGTACTATAGGTGCTTGTGTCTGTGCTGCTTCAGCTGCATGGTACTGCTGTTAGCAGAGATATTCAGACATGTGTATTGTTAGACACAGGGATGTTTTCTGTCCTCATGTACTATCAGATGGGCATTCTTGCTCACAGTGATAACTTGTGGGACAAGGATGACTGCAGATGTGTCCGGTATTGTGAGCAGACACCTACGTTTTCATGGTAAGTTATGCCATTCTGGAGGGGGAGCTGCAGATACTTGGTGCTGGGTTTGTGTATTCAGTTCAGCACCTTGGTACAGTGCTGGCAGAGGATCCCATACTTGTCCGCCCATCAACATGGCAGCATGGCCTTATCTTGCTGTGGCAATGCCTCACAGCTGTACAGATTTGCACATGTTAGCCAGAGGGAGGGGCCATGGCTCAGGACATCTACTCTATTGTGGTGTATGGGCAGGTGTGTAGCCACTCATTTATGTGTTTGCAGCCATGGATAGTGTGCAAACAGGTTGGTGTTGGAGCCTGCACATTCCATGCTGCCCATGCTCCCACACCACCACCTGTTATTGTAACCTCTTCCATACATTATGCATACATTCTGTGATACTTTCTCTAAGGGTATCACGACAACACAGGTGTGTGTTAGTGTTGGTCTTCAGTTCATGCAGTGGGGCATGGTGGATATGTTACTGTGGTTCGTCCACATGGCTTTGCATATGGCTTAAATGGAGTGTGTTATGTTGTTATTTGGGTGTCCATGAGATAACATGCATTCGCAGTACTTGTGAGACATGGGCCTTTGGTAGGCACCTGTGGGGCATTAGGTGTTGATGCAGGCCAGATGTGGCAGGTGGTTGCATTCTGTCAGTCCTACAGTCCCAGACCACCATACAGTATATTCCCCTGGGGTGACAGGGTAGATGTGATAGTTATTCATGCCAATACCTTCTGTCAGTCTTGATCAGGTGGTGTGAATGCTGGCAGGGTGCTACCTACAGGTAGGGACACACCTACATGGGACACCTGCACCGCATGTTGCAGTCTTATGCTATTGCCATATACAGGTGGGGTTGTACTGTACCCATTCTGCACAGCAGGGATATTGCCAGAGAGGAGGCTGTGGGTGGTGTTTGTGTGGCTGGGTGCATGTGTGCTATGGACACTACTTGCATCTGACACACAGATATGCATGGGGCATTACAGTTATGCTGGCATGTGCGAGTACATCAGCTGATTTCTAATACATCAGTCCTACCTCCTTTGTGATCTGCAGTTGTTCAGGCAGACTCCACCAGTATCCCCTACTACCAGTTATGTTACTGTGATGCATACCTATATGTACAAATCCAAGGGTGACACCATTTCACAGTGACACAATATATACTGTATGTCTGTGGTACTTTCCTCTGTGTACTGCTTGTATATCTAGCACAACAGCATGCCATGTCAGTCTCAGATGGTGACACATATTACCACCATACATTTACAATGGCTTAGTGCTTTCATGTGTTATGCTGGTGGGGATTGTCTTTGGCACTGCAGTCATGAGGGCTTGTCCCTGTTATCAGCAGTAGTGGGCAATGGCCACCAGGTCTTACCTCAACATGCATGCATACTGACCACTCTCACACATTATGAAACACACACCATCCTAACACACTCAGACCTGCATATTTTGCAAAAGCTACAACCTATCCTGCTACCTTGGCCACCTATGGGCATCTGTGCTCTACTCATATTATACCTACTCATACATGTTACTACATTTCTACAGAGGACTGGGGGGTGGTAGACCTGACTGTTACAACATTTCTACACAGGATTGGGGGGGACACACCTGACTGTTTTACATGTCTACATGGGAGTGGAGGGCACCTGACTGTTACTACATTTCTACATAGGGTGTGGGGGGCCACGCCTGACTGTTTTTACATTTCTACACAGGATTGGGAGGGCACACCTGACTGTTGCTACATTTCTACACAGGATTGGGGGAACACACCTCACTGTTTCTACATGTCTACATGGGAGTGGGGGGCACACCTTATTGTTTCTACATATCTACATAGGATGGGGGGTGCACACCTGGCACATGCACACATTTGCTATGACTGTACTGGTATGTCAGGTACTCCATTTCATTCTGTATTCTAACCTATCATACTGACTAATGGCATATCAGTGTACTACAGGTCTTAGCTTTGATTGCCCTACATATTAGTGTCTGACTTCTTACCCTTCAGAACTAACATCCCACTGCCTGACCTGCTGTAGTCTGTCTGTGTAGGCCTGGGGGGAGGTTACCCATAGGCATCATTCAGAGGCCATAGCACAGGCTCTGTTGGGTTTGTCTAAACCTGTCCTGCTGGCTGGGACTGTTGTTGGGTATGTGAACCTCCCTGACTGGCATGTTCATAGGTTCATAGGTTCATACTAGGCTATCTGCCCTAGGGCATTTATAAGCCTAGCCACAATGTGTTTGGCTTTCACCACCCATTTTAAATTTATTTTGCTATGCCCTTTTTCGAGGTTAGTATATTGTGCCTCTGCCTAACAGTGACACAGAAGTGATACCCAGGGTAAACCTATGAGCTCCCATCCACTCATCAAGATTCCTCTTGAAGAGAGTCAATGAGGGACTCTGCCTAACCTGGACTGGGATTTTATTCCAGAGTGAAGGGAGCCTCTGGGTTATGAATCTGTCCCTCCAGCATGTCCTATTTATTTCAGTGCTGAGGTTCAAGTCTCTCGAGCACGTAGCTCGATGGGATTTGGATTTTCTGAGGTGCAGCATGTCCATTAATTCCGGGTTGGACATGGCTTTATACGTCAGGCACAGATCGCCTCTGAACAGTCGGTATGCCACTGAGTAGAGCTGGAGTTTCTTTAACCGGGCAGCATATGGCATCTGTTTGAGCCCTTTGATCCTCTTGGTGAGGTACTTTTGGGGTCTTTCCAGTTCCTGCAGGTGTCTGGTAAGGTACATCCCAAAGGGGCATTGTACTCAATTATGGGCCTGATGAGGGATGAGTAAAGAGGCACGATGACCTCCCCTGATCTAGATGTGAATTCCTTCATGATTAGGTGGGCTGTATAAAATGTTTTTCTAACCACTTTGGCCATGTGGTTGTCAAATGAGAGATTGCTATCAACTTGGGTCCCCAGGTCCCTAATTATTTCTTCTGTACTTAATGGATTACCACCTATGTGGTAATTTGTGGGCACTTTGTTTTGCCAAAGGGGATGACTATACACTTTTTGGCATTTAGCTTGAGGCCATGGCTCTGGCACCAGTTGTCTGTTTCTATGAGGCCCTTTTGGAGGATGCTTGTGTCGGCTGGAGAGTCAATTATGGTGCCCAGTTTGCAGTCATCTGCAAACTTGGTCAGCCACAGTCCTTCCGTGTTGGCCTGTACCTCCGAGAAATATATACCGAACAAGAGAGGTCCCAGGACTGAGCCTTGTGGGACACCACTTGTAACTGGTTTGGAGTCTGACATGGCTCCAGCAATTCTAACCATGTGGGTTCTGTCCTTGAGCCAGTTTGCAATCCATCTAGTGACATAGGGGTTTATATTTAAGCTGGTGAGCTTATCTATAATGCCCGAGTGGGGTATTGTATCAAAGGCTTTTGCGAGGTCCAGGTAGGCTGTGTGGACCACCTTCCCCTCGTCAATGGCCTTGGTGACTGTTTCAAAGAAATCAACAAGGTTTAAGAGGCAGGATCTGCCCTTAACAAAGCGGAACTGGGTAGGATCCAGTGTCTGTAGGTCCCCAGTATCTTTATTTATGAGGTCCATGATGATCCTTTCCATAGTTTGCAGACCAAGCTAGTCAGGCTTATGGGGCGATAGTTTCCAGGATCCGTTGAGGCACCACCTTTATGGAGAGGGACCACTGTTGTTGTGCGCCACTCTTTGGGTACATATCCTGTAGTAAGGCTGAGATTGAACAGTAGTTTTATGTTTGGGTTTAGCTCTTCTTGGAGTTCATGTAGGGGAGCCGGGACACCGTCTGGTCCCATTGATGCTGTGTTTTTGCTTTGGAGAGGGCGCTCTTACCTGAGCATCTGAGATGTCAGGGGGGCAGCACTCTGCTGGGATAGATATTTGCCCTTTTGGTGGGGGGGGTTTGCGCTGAACCTGTCAGCTAGGATGTTGGCAATGTCTGTGGGTTCAGTGTATTTTTTACTAAATCACAAAAATTCTCTGGTAACCAAAAGATCCGCAGTCCTGCGAAAGTAAACCACTGAATACAAATATTTAACGTCTGCCAAGTTTATTTTAAACAAACAACGTTTTCGTTGATAAAAGGCAACTTCTTCAGAACAGAATATACAGATTATTCACATTTTTCGCGCCATTCCTTCAATTTAAAAACAGCATTGATGACGTTAAGCCAATCAATCAGACTGTCCAAGTAGCCTAATTAATATTAAAATGTCATCACATTCTGTGCTTGTTTTAGCTCCACAAAAATCAAACTAATTTACACTAAACTAAATATTACTTGCCACAATAAGATTATTACTTTCTATTATTAAAAAATGTTAAAAATATTTTAAAAATATATGTTTTATAAATTCCTGGCTCACTTATATATGTGTTTTCAATACAGACTTAAAATAACTAAAACCAACTTAATGGTTACTAATAAATACTAGTGTGTCTAGTTACTGACATAGCCTATAAACATACAGTCCGAATATATAGGGCACTTTAAATTCTGATCTAACTGTAAAAATTATTGTCTCAAGTAACTTTTTAATTTTAACCAGCAAGAGATGCTACAGTATTCGTTTAAGCCTGGATACATAAATGCATTAAGTTTCAATTGCCATATCAATTCACAACATTCTAATAAAAGTGAAGTTGGCCCACCTCTGATACTCTCTGGTATTTGATCAATACCAGTAAATGTAAATGCATGGCAAGGAAACTGAGAAATGTGTCTTGCTAAAGCATTTTCTTTTTTGTTTTTAGAGATGGCGTACGAATGCTCGTAAACCCTGTCTCTAAATCTACGATCAGTTTTGCCTATGTAATAGGCTGGGCAAGAATTACAGAGAGCTAAATAAACAATACTTTTAGAATTGCAATCTAGTCTTTGTTTGATCGTAAATCTTGTATTGATCTTGTAAACTGAAAAACTGTTCATAGGTTTAATGTTCTTACACATGCTACACGCTCCGCATTGAAAACATCCTTTGGTTTTATTGGTAAATGATAAAGTTTTATTCTCTAATGCTTTCTTCAAATTAGTACCTCTCTTAAATATTGTATGGAATCTAAATCCAATTTTTGCCAAAAGGACAGGGTCTTTACCAATCAGTTGCCAGTTCTTATGCAGAATTGACACAATCAAATCACTGTCTTTGTTAAATATTATTATAAAACTCGTATTATACTCATTCCTGGGTGGAATGACCTCGTCGATTCGACTTAAAGTTGTCACATCAGTCCCTCCTGTTATTAATGTGCTACTTCCCTGGTGTATATCATTATGACTGCTTTCAGTCAAATTAATTGATTCTTTGTATTGTAAAATAGCTGTTAGTGTCCCTCTCATACGTTTAGATTTAATTTCCATTATAAGGTCTATTATTAATGGTTTAGGGTACCCACGATTTAAAAACATGTTTTTTAAATTGTTACATTCACTGTCAAAGTCGGCGTCAAGTGTACATAATCTTGATGCTCTCACAAGTTGTCCTTTGACAATGGAGCGTTTTTGTTTGAAAGGGTGGGCACTTGAAAAATGTAGATACGAGTTACAGTACGTTGGTTTCCTATAAATATTAGATGTTACTCTATTGGTAACACTGTCCCTAGTCAATGTCAGATCAAGGTAATCAATACTGTTCGTGTTGAAGGTATACGTAAATTTAAAGAAGCTAGTTGTTGTGTTTAAATACTCAACAAATTTTGCTGCCTCTTGATGGTTTCCTCTAAAAATCACAAAGGTATCATCAAGAAATCTAGTGTACAGTTTTATTCTGTCCCTTTTAGAGGTTACATCAAAAATAAATGATTTCTCCCAATGTGCTACAAAAATATTAGCCAAACTAGCACCACAAGGTGAGCCCATGGCTACACCTTGTTTTTGTAAATAGTGACAGTTATTAAAGGTAAAAAAGTTATTACTCAAAATAATGTCCAGTAGTTCTGTCACTAGACTAATCTCATCATTTGAAGCTTCAAGTTATCTAAGAATTAACTCAATCCATTCGCTTGCTTCCATATGAGGTATGGACGTGTATAAGTCGATTACATCTATTGTTAAAAAGTTGTCACTACTGTCAATTTCAAGTTAATTTAAACTGGCTAGTAGTGACCACGAATCTTTTCAAATTTGTGGAATTTTCTTTATGTATTTTTGTAAAATGTAATCCACGACTTTAGAACAGGGATATGTAAGTGAAGCTCTAGCATCTATTAAACATCTCATCGGTGGGTTGGATACATTTTTATGAATTTTTGGTATTCCAAACATTACTGACAATTTAGGAAACGGGATGTTAATATAGTTAAATGTGTCTAGATCAATTCTTCCTTCGATGAAAAGGTCCCTGAAATAACTTTTTACTCTAGTTTGGGCTGTATTGTACTCATTAAGGGATACTGCACAGTAGGCTGTGCTGCAAAAAACTTCTTCCATCTTGTGATTATAGTCTTCTATGTCTAGGATTGCAAGTCCACCCCCTTTGTCTGGTTTAATACATCTAACTGCTTGTGTTCTTAAAAATTCTAAGGCCTCCATTTCCTCATCTGTGATGTTATTAGGGAGTCTATTTTGTCTAGGGTGGGAGCTTAGATGTCTAATGTCAACTTTGCATATATTTTCAAACAAGTGTAATACTGGGTGCAGTGGAGGATTAAAAGTACTTACAGGTTTGAAATTGGTAATCGTAACAGGGTTATTACCTAATAAAAAAGTCAGGTTAAGTTTCCTGACAAAACACTTCAGTTCTATTAGAACCTGAGCTAAATTCATGTTTTTACTTGTCACAAACGTGTTTCCTTTAGCTAGTAAGTCAATTAATACAGGGTGCAAAACAACTGAGGAATAGTTGTATATAGTGAAGTCACTTGTTACATTTTTTAAAATCACCAGTTTGGTTTGACTAGTCCTTAATGTTTGTTCTTGTTGTTCCACGTTTTGCTCTTCTGGTTCCGGGCAGCTTTGGCATATGA
This sequence comes from Protopterus annectens, assembly GCF_019279795.1. Classification (NCBI taxonomy): domain Eukaryota; kingdom Metazoa; phylum Chordata; order Ceratodontiformes; family Protopteridae; genus Protopterus; species Protopterus annectens. The sequence goes on from NC_056729.1 coordinate 909,860,658, forward strand.
TGTGTTCAATGGCTGCCCTTCTTTCTGAAAAACCTGTTCACTGAAGTTGCAGTTATTCTGTTGTCTTGTGCCATAATTATTGTTCCTATTAGATAACAGTCTTTCACTACGTCTTAGAGGTTCCTCAAACGTGGGTTCGTTCATATTCTCATTAAGTGTGTTCTCTTCTTCTACTCTTATTTGTTTCTTGTTGTTATTATTGTTGTATTTGTTATTTACCCAAATTTGCGACAATTGAGGTATTGGGTATGCAGTGTTATTAGAGTAAGCTAACCTGTCCCGGGACAATTTCTTTACCTTCGTCCCTTTCGATTTGTCTATAAGTTGGTCTATACTAGAGAAAACTCTAGAGTAGTCAAATTTATATATATTAAAGTCATGGTCATTTTTAATGTCATTGTCAATATTCTGCACTTCAGCCGACAGTTCATCAATTTGCAACGTGTAATATTTTATCATGAGTTCCATAAGTTGGAACCCTGTGTTGTCGAACAAGTTTATTAAGTCTTTATGAAAAAGGGAGTCAGGAATTAGTCCAGTCGGAAAATGGAAACAACGTAGTCCTTTTGGTACAAGCCTTTCTTTAAGGCATTGTTGAAAATACGTAACTTCTAATTGTAGTTTTTTAATTTTCAGTAATTTTGCATCAAACATTTTAAGTTTCTCAATAATAGATGGATTACTTACTGATTTTATATTAGCGTCGCTTGCCGGCAACTCTTCGTTCATGGTAAAAGCTGTCATGAAGGAATTAGTGTTTCTAATCCAATCTTTGAATGAGGTGGTACCAATAAGCTCAGCGTCGCTTCCACTACCTGTGTTATTCTCGTTTTCCACTCTGACAAGTTGTCCAGGTGGAATACTACTTGAGGAAGACGCGATACTGTTGTTGACTTCGTTCTGTTGGTTTGTAGGTTGCGGTGCCTTATATGTACTTTCCTTAAAGTTACTTCCATTCAGACGATCTAAGTTGTCCAAACGTTGCACCACATTATACATCCATTTCGAAATAGATTGAAGTAAACCAATAAAGTCACTTTGGTTTGGTTCACCAGATTGACTAAAAGAGTTCAAAATATGTGGACTCAATATCGGCGGACTTGCGGGACTCGCCGGGTTCCCAGTAGCCATGACAAACTACAAAAACTCGACTTCACTCCAAACTAAATCACAAAAATTCTCTGGTAACCAAAAGATCCGCAGTCCTGCATAAGTAAACCGCTGAATACAAGTATTTAACGTCTGCCAAGTTTAGATACACTAGTATTTATTAGTAACCATTTAGTTGGTTTTAGTTATTTTAAGTCTGTATTGAAAACACATATATAAGAGAGCCAGGAATTTATAAAACATATATTTTTAAAATATTTTTAACATTTTTTAATAATAGAAAGTAATAATCTTATTGTGGCAAGTAATATTTAGTTTAGTGTAAATTAGTATGATTTTGTGGAGCTAAAACAAGCACAGAATGTGATGACATTTTAATATTAATTAGGCTACTTGGACAGTCTGATTGATTGGCTTAACTTCATCAAAGCTGTTTTTAAATTGAAGGAATGGCACGAAAAATGTGAATAATCTGTATATTCTGTTCTGAAGAAGTTGCCTTTTAGCAACGAAAACGTTGTTTGTTTAAAATAAACTTGGCAGACGTTAAATACTTGTATTCAGCGGTTTACTTTCGCAGGACTGCGGAACTTTTGGTTACCAGAGAATTTTTGTGATTTAGTTTGGAGTGAAGTCGAGTTTTTGTAGTTTGTCATGGCTACTGGGAACCCGGCAAGTCCCGCAAGTCCGCCGATATTGAGTCCACATATTATGAACTCTTTTAGTCAATCTGGTGAACTGAACCAAAGTGACTTTATTGATTTACTTTAATCTATTTCGAAACGGATGGATAATGTGGTGCAACGTTTGGACAACTTAGATCGTCTGAATGGAAGTAACTTTAAGGAAAGTACATATAAGGCACCGCAACCTACAAACCAACAGAACGAAGTCAACAACAGTATTGCATCTTCCTCAAGTAGTATTCCACCTGGACAACTTGTCAGAGTGGAAAACGAGAATAACACAGGTAGTGGAAGCGACGCTGAGCTTATTGGTACTACCTCGTTCAAAGATTGGATTAGAAACACTAATTCCTTCATGACAGCTTTTACCATGAACAAAGAGTTGCCGGCAAGCGACGCTAATATAAAATCAGTAAGTAATCCATCTATTATTGAGAAACTTAAAATGTTTGATGCAAAATTACTGAAAATTAAAAAACTACAATTAGAAGTTATGTATTTTCAACAATGCCTTAAAGAAAGGCTTGTACCAAAAGGACTACGTTGTTTCCATTTTCCGACTGGACTAATTCCTGACTCCCTTTTTCATAAAGACTTAATAAACTTGTTCGACAACACAGGGTTCCAACTTATGGAACTCATGATAAAATATTACACGTTGCAAATTGATGAACTGTCGGCTGAAGTGCAGAATATTGACAATGACATTAAAAATGACTATGACTTTAATAGATATAAATTTGACTACTCTAGAGTTTTCTCTAGTATAGACCAACTTATAGACAAATCGAAAGGGACGGAGGTAAAGAAATTGTCCCGGGACAGGTTAGCTTACTCTAATAACACTGCATACCCAATACCTCAATTGTCGCAAATTTGGGTAAATAACAAATACAACAATAATAACAACAAGAAACAAATAAGAGTAGAAGAAGAGAACACACTTAATGAGAATATGAACGAACCCATGTTTGAGGAACCTCTAAGATGTAGTGAAAGACTGTTATCTAATAGGAACAATAATTATGGCACAAGACAACAGAATAACTGCGACTTCAGCGAACAGGTTTTTCAGAAAGAAGGGCAGCCATTGAACACATCATATACCAAAGCTGCCCGGAACCAGAAGAGCAAAATGTGGAACAACAAGAACAAACATTAAGGACTAGTCAAACCAAACTGGTGATTTTAAAAAATGTAACAAGTGACTTCACTATATACAACAATTCCTCAGTTGTTTTGGACCCTGTATTAATTGACTTACTAGCTAAATGAAACACGTTTGTGACAAGTAAAAACATGAATTTAGCTCAGGTTCTAATATGTTTTGTCAGGAAACTTAACCTGACTTTTTTATTAGGTAATAACCCTGTTACGATTACCAATTTCAAACCTGTAAGTACTTTTAATCCTCCACTGCACCCAGTATTACACTTGTTTGAAAATATATGCGAAGTTGACATTAGACATCTAAGCTCCCACCCTAGACAAAATAGACTCCCTAATAACATCACAGATGAGGAAATGGAGGCCTTAGAATTCTTAAGAACACAAGCAGTTAGATGTATTAAACCAGACAAAGGGGGTGGACTTGCAATCCTAGACATAGAAGACTATAATCACAAGATGGAAGAAGTTTTATGCAGCACAGCCTACTGTGCAGTATCCCTTAATGAGTACAATACAGCCCAAACTAGAGTAAAAAGTTATTTCAGGGACCTTTTCATCGAAGGAAGAATTGATTTAGACACATTTAACTATATTAACATCCCGTTTCCTAAATTGTCAGTAATGTTTGGAATACCAAAATTCATAAAAATGTATCCAACCCACCGACGAGATGTTTAATAGATGCTAGAGCTTCACTTACATATCCCTGTTCTAAAGTCGTGGATTACATTTTACAAAAATACATAAAGAAAATTCCACAAATTTGTAAAGATTTGTGGTCACTACTAGCCAGTTTAAATGAACTTGAAATCGACAGTAGTGACAACTTTTTAACAATAGATGTAATCGACTTATACTCGTCCATACCTCATATGGAAGCAAGCGAATGGATTGAGTTAATTCTTAGACAACTTGAAGCTTCAAATGATGAGATTAGTCTAGTGACAGAACTACTGGACATTATTTTGAGTAATAACTTTTTTACCTTTAATAACTGTCACTATTTACAAAAACAAGATGTAGCCATGGGCTCACCTTGTGGTGCTAGTTTGGCTAATATTTTTGTAGCACATTGGGAGAAATCATTTATTTTTGATGTAACCTCTAAAAGGGACAGAATAAAACTACACTTAATTTCTTGATGATGCCTTTGTGATTTTTAGAGGAAACCATCAAGAGGCAACAAAATTTGTTGAGTATTTAAACACAACAACTAGCTTCTTTAAATGTACATATACCTTCAACACGAACATTATTGATTACCTTGATCTGACATTGACTAGGGACAGTGTTACCAATAGAGTAACATCTAATATTTATAGGAAACCAACGTACTGTAACTCGTATCTACATTTTTCAAGTGCCCACCCTTTCAAACAAAAATGCTCCATTGTCAAAGGACAACTTGTGAGAGCATCAAGATTATGTACACTTGATGCCGACTTTGACAGTGAATGTAACAATTTAAAAAACATGTTTTTAAATCGTGGGTACCCTAAACCATTAATAATAGACCTTATAATGGAAATTAAATCTAAATGTATGAGAGGGACACTAACAGCTATTTTACAATACAAAGAATCAATTAATTTGACTGAAAGCAGTCATAATGATATACACCAGGGAAGTAGCACATTAATAACAGGAGGGACTGATGTGACAACTTTAAGTCGAATCGACGAGATCATTCCACCCAGGAACGAGTATAATACGAGTTTTATAACAGTATTTAACAAAGACAGTGATTTGATTGTGTCAATTCTGCATAAGAACTGGCAACTGATTGGTAAAGATCCTGTCATTTTGGCAAAAATTGGATTTAGATTCCACACAATATTTAAGAGAGGTACTAATTTGAAGAAAGCATTAGAGAATAAAACTTTATCGTTTACCAATAAAACCAAAGGATGTTTTCAATGCGGAGCGTGTAGCATGTGTAAGAACATTAAACCTATGAACAGTTTTTTAGTTCACAAGATCAATACAAGATTTACGATCAAACAAAGACTAGATTGCAATTCTAAAAGTATTGTTTATTTAGCTCTCTGTAATTCTTGTCCAGCCTATTACATAGGCAAAACTGATCGTAGATTTAGAGACAGGGTTTACGAGCATTCGTACGCCATCTCTAAAAACAAAAAAGAAAATGCTTTAGCAAGACACATTTCTCAGTTTCCTTGCCATTTACATTTACTGGTATTGATCAAATACCAGAGAGTATCAGAGGTGGGCCAACTTCACTTTTATTAGAATGTTGTGAATTGATATGGCAATTGAAACTTAATGCATTTATGTATCCAGACTTAAACGAATAGTGTAGCATCTCTTGCTGGTTAAAATTAAAAAGTTACTTGAGACAATAATTTTTATAGTTAGATCAGAATTTAAAGTGCCCTATATATTCGGACTGTATGTTTATAGGCTATGTCAGTAACTAGATACACTAGTATTTATTAGTAACCATTGAGCTGGTTTTAGTTATTTTAAGTCTGTATTGAAATTACATATATAAGAGAGCCAGGAATTTATAAAACATATATTTTTAAAATATTTTTAACATTTTTTAATAATAGAAAGTAACAATCTTATTGTGGCAAGTAATATTTAGTTTAGTGTAAATTAGTATGATTTTGTGGAGCTAAAACAAGCACAGAATGTGATGACATTTTAATATTAATTAGGCTACTTGGACAGTCTGATTGATTGGCTTAACGTCATCAAAGCTGTTTTTAAATTGAAGGAATGGCGTGAAAAATGTGAATAATCTGTATATTCTGTTCTGAAGAAGTTGCCTTTTAGCAACGAAAACGTTGTTTGTTTAAAATAAACTTGGCAGATGTTAAATACTTGTATTCAGCAGTTTACTTTCGCAGGACTGCGGATCTTTTGGTTACCAGAGAAGTTTTGTGATTCAGTATATTTTTTGTCATTTTGGACTAATTCTGAGCATATCTGGGAATTACCACCCAGGTTCCTAACATAAGTAAAGAGCCTTATGATTATCCTTAGTGTCCTGTGCAATTTTTCTCTCGAAGCTGGCCTTAGACAATTTTATGAGTGCCCGTAGTTTTTTGCTAATACTGATCAGTGATGCCTTCCCTTTTTGGGATTTTGCTCTATCATTTAGTAGCTTCCTCCTTCTATTGTATAGTTTGTTTATGGCTGGGGTCCACCAGACAGGACGTCTGCCTTTGAAGGATTGGGTCTTGGTTTTATTTGGGATTGCATGATCCATGCATTCCTGAAGGTGTTCATAGAATGCGTTTATAAAATATTCTGCGGTCGGGGCCGTATTTTCCACAAGCCCGGGGGCTTTGAAACATTCCACCTCGGTTTTGAGGAGTGTGAAATTTGCTTTAGAGAAGTGTTTCACTGTGGTTTTCTGGGCAGGGGGTGGCGTCGGGATGTGAATATCCAGTGAGATTAGTTTATGGTCTGATCTTACCAGTGAGGGATACACTTCTGGTCTGGAGCATAGAGTCCCCATGTTGGTGATGATCAGGTCCAGTATGTTTTCCCCTCTTGTGGGAGTGGTAACAATTTGTTCCATAGCATTTGAGTTTATAAATTCTAGGAACCTTTGGGCTAGGGTGTTGGAGCTAGAGTAATGCTCCCAGTCTATGTTTGGGTAGTTGAAGTCGCCCAATATAATGGTGTTTGGAGAGACCTTCATATTTTCCAGTGTTCTCAGGAAGGCCGAGTGGGGTTCCTGGGTTTGGGAGGGTGGTCTGTAGCAGGCTATAAACTGGAAGGCAGTTTTACCCACTGTTAGTTGCACATGGATAGTCTCTGATGCTTCGTGCTTTGCCACCAACCTAGAGGTGTGGGTATCTTTGATGAATATCGATACTCCCCCTCCTTTTGTGGTTCGGTCCAAGTTTTGGGTCCGAAAAGCATGGTATGAGGTATAACCTGGTAGTGCTGGGGTGCTCTCGGGAGCCCAGAACCAGGTTTCTGTTACTGCACAGATATCGATGTTCTCCATGCTAAGGAAAGTTTCGAGTGCATGCATCTTGAGGTTTAGACTTCTGGCGTTGAGTAGCATTACTCTTAGTTTCTTATCCCTTGTGATACCTATGGAGGTGGGTTTGTCTTTTTAGCCTTGCCTAAAAAAGGCACTATGGGGGTAGCAAGAGCCTTTGCCAATATCTGAAAGCCCAGGGGTGACAGGTGCAAGCCGTCCCTAGCGAAGCATCGTGGCTTGTCGAGCATGTCATCCCAGGCAGACAGGCATTGGATCCCCTTTGAATGACACCAATACTTAATCCAATTGTTGAAATTGATCATCTTGTCTTCATATTGTGGCATCATTCTTGGTGAGGGTAAGATGCTACTCAAGGTCAGGGTCATACCGGCCTGGGCTACATGCTCAGCGAGCTCCTTTATGTCTCTTTTCATGTAGTCCAGGGAGGTATGTATCAGGTCATTCACACCAGCATGGACAATGACTGAGTCATATTTGTACTTGCCTTGGAGTGACCTGAGTGCTTGTGTTATGTGACGGATCCTAGCGCCTGACAGGCTGCTCACCGTGACCCTCTCCTTGTTCAGCCTGATGAGCAGGACGTCAGTGTACCTGATGATAGAGTCACCTATTACAAGTGTATCAGGTGTGTTGTTTAGTCTTAAGGGCTGTGATTGTTCAGCACACTGGCTTTGTGAGATATGTGTTGCATGTGTTTTGTGTTGGGGTAGCGGTTGCTTGGGTGTCTGCTTTGGAGGTCTCTGCTGCTTAGGCAGATCTTTATTTAGAGCCTCTGAGTATGTTTTTGTGTGATTATGTGTTTGGTCTGCTGTCATGGTAGGTCTATGTGAGACTGGAATTGTAGTGAGTGTGGTTTCCTTCTCCTCCTGACTGGTTATGCCAGTACTGAGTTGAGAGAGCTTAGCCTCTGGTTTGGCTATATGGTTGCATCTCTCACATGTGTTGGAATTTGTTGGGAGGAGGAGAGGGTTGTCTGTGTACATGAGGCAGTTGTAACATTGCCTCAAGATTCCCAGATTCACCAGCTGAACCGGAGAGGAGATTGACAACTGACCTTTGGACATGCTAGAATAATATTGGGAATTCCTTAATAATTGAAAACAAGGGCCAGTGGGGAGTGAGGGTGTAGTGCTTTTAATTTTTAGTGCTGACTTATATAATTGCTTTAGTGAGCAAGTGCCAGGTAACTTAAGTGCAATGTCTTACAGGTAACTTAAATGCAAAAACGACAAACAGTAACTTTCTTTCAAGTGAAACAAGGAAATAAGTACAGTAAGCAATGCAGATATCACTAGTGATCCACAGAAGCACTGAGAAGCCATGTATTAGGTGAAATTAGCGTTCCAGGGAAATAACAAGCAAACAAACAACAAGCATATAAACAAAGCTAGATTCAGCAGACCTGGATCTAGTCTATGCTACAGCAAACAAGGTGTACCAATTTCAGTAAGATACAGTTCAAATATTCAGGCACTATAAACCTTTAACCAGAAATTCCCAGCTCAGAAGGGCAGAGTCCAGCCTCTTCTCCCACAAGAGTGCAGACCACGAACCTTCTTAATGTAAAATAAATGGCCTGAAGCCCAAGTTCTTAAACCATAACTAATACACTTTAAGAATAACAGACACTGGGCTGTCAATCAGCAGTTCCCAACTTAGAAGGATGAAAGCTACCTGTCCTGCCACCACAGTGCATGCCACAAACCTTCCTAATGTAAAATAACTGGTCTGAAGCCCAAGTGCTTAATCCAAAAGACTTAGAATGATAGCTACACTTTAATCAAGTTACTACCAAGCAGTAATAAATACAATTGAATACTTTAGAGAATGCCTGGATTAGTGCTCAAGTTACACAAACAAAGCTAGATCCAGCAGGCCTGAATCCAGTCTATGCCACAGCAAACAAGGCGAACCAACTTCAGTAAGAAGCAGTTCAGATATGCATGCACTATAAGCCTTTAACCAGAAATTCCCAGCTCAGAAGGGCAGAGTTCAGCCTCTCCTCCCACAACAGTGCAGACAACAAACCCTCTTAATGTAAAATAACTGGCCTGAAAGCCCAAGTGCTTAAACCAGAAATAATACACTTTTAGAATAACAGACACTGAGCCCTCAATCAGCAGTTCCCAACCTAGAAGGATGTAAGCTACCTGTTCTGCCACTACAGTGCAGACCACAAACCCTCTCAGTGCAAAACAACTGGTCCAAAGCCCAAGTGTTTAAACCAAAAGGCTTAGAATGAGTTACACCAAGCAGTAATAAATACAACTGAGTACTTTTAAGATGATGCAAAAGTAAAATAAAGTAGGTAGAAACACAAGTACAGTAAAAGCAGATGAAATTTTTTTTTTCTGAACAGGTGCTGAGATCAAAGAAACAGATTTGAGTGCTGAAACTAGAAAACTGGCTAGTTATAAGAAAAAAATACTAAGCTAGAAGGCTTCCCTCCAACACAGAAGGACTCGGGGGCTCAGAAGCCTACACATAGTCTATACCACTTAACAGGAAAGGCAGGAAACAAGCTTAATTTTTTTTTTTCTGTTTCCCAGATGCTCTCTTTGTACACCGTAGGAGTGCCTGAAATCAGAATATGATCTCACTGCACTCAGTTGAGTGAGCAAATGAGATGGGCCCAGAAGGAGTATCCAAACACAAATTTACAAGAGGGGCGGGCAGTTTCAAGGCCACTAAGATTAACACCAAAACAAAAACAGAGTGGGTGGGTGGGACTAACTGAAGAGCAGAGTCAAAACTTCCAGTTCAGTTAATATTCCTTCCACACAGTTAAAATCAATTTAAATACTGTATTTTTGAAAAAAAGTGCAGATAAAGGTACTTAAATTCTCTTACGTCCAGTTGAATACAGCAAGTTCTTAGCTGACCAAAGCTGAGGTTTTAAGCAGAAAATATTTCACACTGTACCACTTAAATAGGCAAGGACAGGAAATCAAAGAATGTGGCTACCCCCACACCTGTAATTACTAGCAAATAACAAAATTCAGCAAACACTGACTAACTTCCAGTTCAGTTAATATTCCTGCAACACAGTTAAAATCAATTTAAATACTGTATTTTTGGGAAAAAAAGTGCAGATAAAGGTACTTAAATTCTCTTATACTTCCAGTTGAATACACCAAGTTCTTAGCCAGCCAAAGCTGAGGTTTTTAAGCAGAAAATATTTCACACTGTACCACTTAAATAGGCAAGGACAGGAAATCAAAGAATGTGGCTACCCCCACACCTGTAATTACTAGCAAATAACAAAATTCAGCAAACACTGATTAACTTCCAGTTCAGTTAATATTCCTGCAACACAGTTAAAATCAATATGGACACACATGTCACCCAGCACATTTCCTGCAGTGGGTTTTGTCACGCTGTGTAATACTGGTTACTATGGTGACTCCAGTATGTGTTCCAGATGTCATGGTACCATTATGGGTGTCTACTATCTTCTTCCATAATGTTCAGCCACCCACTTCCCTTGCATGCTCACATCCAAACCATAGATACAGGTAACGACACATTCTACTCCATTTGGCAATTGGTAGGTTGATTGACTTACCTTGTGGGAGTGCCAGGATTGAGGATGGTGCTGGAGGGCTGCCTATGACAGATGCACATAGTACACTCCCTATACATGGCTGAGCACAGGTAGTGTCATGTTTGGCATCCCTTTTACTGTATGTGCGAGTCAGAGAGAGGTGTCATTCCCTGTGTCCCTACTGTGTCAGTGTATGTGCTATGCGTTGTCTCTGCTGTGGCCTCGGCATACTGGGCACGCCTCCATTTGCCTACTGAGGCAAGCTCAGGTTGTTCCTCCTCCGAGTCACTCTGTTACTGTGCAGGCCTTGGCATTGGTGGGGGACTGTGTGGCCCTTCCCCATGCTGTTCCTGCTGCAGCTGTTTCACAGGATCATATTGTGTAGCATGGCACATAACATAACAATTTGGGTACATGTAGCTGGTGAGTACTGCAAGGCTCCACCGGCTGTGTCCAGACACCGTGACTTGAGCATCCCAAACACACACTCTACTGTAAGTCTGGTCTGTGTGTGTGCCTCATTATGGCGTTCTTGTTCAGGGGTGTGTGTGCATTTCTGATGGGTGTCATCAGCCACAGCTCCAGTGTGTAGCCAGCATTCCCCACTAGGTGACCATAGGGGATGTCCCCATTGGCAAATCTGTGGTACAGCTGCATCAGATGCCAAATGTGGGAATCATGATAGCTTCCAGGGCAGCCAGCACACACATTCATTATAATGCCCTGGGCATCACATGCAACTTGGCAGTTGATGGAAAGGATGCCCCTGCGGTTGATGTAGGCCCTACCCTGATCATCTTGTGGTGCTTTGATGCATATGTGCATGCAGTCTATAGCGCCCACTACCTCAGGGTATTCTGCTATTTGGTGGAAGAGATGCATATTGCTGGTCAACACCTCATGGGTGTTGGGGAAATATATGTGCTCACTGGCATGTGCTGACATGGCATCCAGGAACTGGTGGAATACTGTGGATGCTGATGTCTGATATCCCCAGTTGAGCTTTGGGAGGTACCTGTGGTTAGTATTCCTAGGCCTACACATACCTTGGTATCCACTGGGATGGTTCCCCTCAGTCAGTTTGGTGTTTCATGGCCGGCACAGTTCAACTATTTGCTGTAGGAGGTCCCTGTCCACACTATAGCACTCCACTATCTCCAGCTTATGTAGACCCTGGTAGGTTATCATGGGTCTGTGCACTCTTCTCCGTCACCTCACTGTGGGTTGCTCAGCAGCATTTACATCCTCGCCACCCTCAGCTTCTTGCACATGTTGTTCTATGTTGCCTGCTGCAGCCCCTCTGATTTTGTAGGCTTGTTTGTTAAAAGTTCCCTGCTTGTATTTACCAGTGGTGTAGAGTATGGGAAAAACCAGAGGGGAAGGTGTTTGCATAGTTTGCTGTGTCACATGACTGTACAAGGAAGTAGTCATCTAGCAGCTGTATACATGTACCTGTGTAATATGACCCTGATTGTGCCCGCATGTGGCATGTCAACCTCTAGATGAATGGGTTATGGCCCATGCACACACACTGCCCTCCCCATAGCCCTACTATGACAAGCCTGCTGAGGTCATCCACTGTGAAATACATCCTTGGGAGAGTTGTAGCCCAGTAATCTCTGTGGCATGTCCCATAACTGAGTACTGCTGTAGTGTGATAAACTAGTTAGGTAGGAGTTCCAATCCCAGACATGGCAACTGTGTGTTTGTTTATTTGTGTGTCTGTCTGTGTAGAGAGCAATGCTTTTTAGGGTAGTCACACTCCCTACAATTCAAATGCTCTACTTTGGCAAGGCTGCTGATGTCATCCACCTAGAAATGCACATCTGGGAAGGGTGCAGCCCAGTAATCTCTGTAGTGCTTCCTATAACTGCGTACTGCTGTAGTGTGATAAAATAACTAGGTAGGAGTTCTAATCCCAGACTTGGCAAGTGTGTGTGTGTCTGTCTGTGTAGAGACCAATGTTTTAGGGTAGTCACAATACCTACAATTCAAATGCTCCACTTTATCAAAGCTGCTGACATCATCCACCTAGAAATACACCTCTGGGAAGATTGTAGCCCAGTAATCTCTCTAGCGTGCCCTATAACTGTGTACTGTGTAGTGTGATAAATTAGTTAGGTAGGAGTTCTAATCCCTGACTTGGCAAGTGTGTGTGTGTTTGTGTGCGCATCTGTCTGACTCTGTCTGTGAAGATAGCAATGCTTTTTAGGGTGGACACACTCCCTACAATTCAAATGCTCTACTTTGACAAGGCTGCTGATGTCATCCACCTAGAAATACACCTCTGGAAAGGTTGTAACCCAGTAATCTCCGTAGGGCATCCTATAACTGTGTACTGCTGTAGTATGATAAATTAGTCAGGTAGGAGTTCTAATCCCAGACTTGGTAAGTATGTGCATGTTTATGTGTGTGTCTTTCTGACTTTGTCTGTGTAGAGGGCAATGCTTTTTAGGGTAGTCACACTCCATACAATTCGAATGTTCTACTTTGGTTAGGCTGCTGATGTCATCCACCTAGACATACACCTCTGGGAAGGATGAAGCCCAGTAACCTCCATAACGCATGCCGTAACTGTGTACTGCTGTAGTGTGATATAGAACTCTGGTAGGGTTCTATTCCCACCAATGGCAGTTCTGGATTTTTTGTGTATGTTTCAATGTCTGTGTAGGGAGCAATGCAGTTTAGGCTAGTCATACTCAGTACATTTTAAATGCCATACTTTGGCAATCCTGCTGATGTCATCCAATGTGAAATGTACCTTTGGGGAAGGAGTTCTGCAGTAATCCCCGTGGTGCATCCTATAACAGCTTAATGCTGTAGTGTGATATACACCTCTGTTAGGGGTTCTAAACCTACACATGCCGGTTGTGGATGCTTTGTGTGTGTTTCAATGTCTTTGTAGGGAGCAATGCATTTTAGCCTTGCCACTCTCACTACAATTTGAATGCCCTACGTTTGCAATCCTGCTGATGTCATCCAATGTGAAATACACCTTTGGGGAAGGAGTACTCCCATAATCTCCATGGCGCATACTATAACTGCATAGTGTTGTAGTGTAATAAACTAGTGAGGTAGGCATTCTAATCCCAGAAATGAAAGGTGTGTGTGTGTGTGTCTGTGCATTTGTAACTTGTATCTTGTGCGAAGGGGGTTATGAGTGTGTAAAATCTGGGCCCAATATGGAGCAGGTTTTGCAATTTTCTTATATGGTGGCCCTAGTATATATCACAATGTCCACCATACAGGGATAACAGATGTGAAATAGCTGAGAGGCTGGGGTGCAAATCCATACCCATACATGTGACATCAAGGCCAGAAAAACAAAGTTAGCAACCCTAGTATTACCCAGAGAACACTCTCAACCCATGTCTCATACACACATACACACTTGTCTAGGCAGCAGCCACTATTTTGGTAGTACACTGCATATTGCCCACCGATAGTAACTATGGAGTGATTGCAGTGGGCTACAGAGTGCATGGCACCCTGTCCATCTGTCCAAAAGGCACATACATGCAGACAGTGCACCTTCCCCATGTTCCCCACTGGACACCTGCAACACCTGTGGTGCCATCAAATGTGACCCACAAAGGACATACCATGCCTGAAAACATACCCTGTATGGACAGATGCCACTGACACCAGGGAATGCCGTTAGCATGCTATCAATGTAGGTGCAGGGTAAACCTGCTGTCCATTACCAGTTCCCACCACATGAGGCCAGGATTGGCACATCTGATGATAATCTCTGTATACAACATACGCCAGACTCCCGGTACAGTTCCACATGTCACTGTACATGCATGTGGGAGGTGTGCACATCACAGACACCGTCCATGTCATGGACCAAGGAACACATACATGGCAAGCAATGCACAGCATTGGCCACGTGCAATAGTCACCCAGGTGACTGGATGGTGTGGGTGTTGTATTCACCATCCAGTCACCTGAGTGAAAACATCACCCACCTGTGTGGGCAAATCCAGAAACTACACCCCTGAGCCACAATGCAGACCATTGTTATGTGGCCTGATGCCAAGGTATACCCATCACCTAGCCTTGTATAGCCATCTGGCATAGTTGACCACTACACACCCGTGAATCAATGCACCCATGCATGTCAGTACTGGCACTGTGTGTGTGTGTGTGTGTGTGTGTGTGTGTGTGTGTGTGTGTGTGTGTGTGTGTGTGTGTGTGTGTGTGTGTGTGTGTGTGTGTGTGTGTTGCATTATGCGTATGATCACAGTCACACTCACTACAACCCCCATTGGCATACTGGCACATGCTGTCTGATGTCGGACACCTCCCCATACCCTTTGCCCATATAACCTCCATATGCACCTGTGGTACATGTGATACCTGCACAGTAATGTGTTGTGGCAATCTCACTAGTTATGAGATGTATTCCTGGCCCTGCCAAGTGTGCGAATGTGTGTGCTTCCCTGTAAGAGTGTGGCTGTGTTGTTGTTGGCACCTGTACATGCGGACAGGCACGTGTACTATACCTACTGTATAGCTACCATATCCCTGTTGCAGATGTTACTCACCATCAAATATACCTTCTGAGGGCTCCTCACCATGTAACCTATGTGGCACATCCAATAACTGCATGGAAATGTGATAGTACTACATAGTCATCAGGGGTTTAATACCCTGTGCTGGTAGGTTTGTGACACAAACATGCTTAGGTTTTACTCTCCCACCCCTCCCTGACTTGTCTTTGACTCTGTCTGTCTCTCTCGCTCCCTCTCTGGTGGATGTGGAGACCTACACCTGCTTTGCTTAGACAGCAGCATGTGTATTTTAATTGATGCTCATGATCAGCTGATGGCCTCTGCATGAATTGTAGCCCTCCTCTTGCTGATTGCATGTGGAACAGCTGTGGTAACATTCCCATAGCCAATTGCATGGAAATACACTCCAATATCTATGAACATCATGTTGGTGTTGGGCCTTTCCATTCCCTGTGAGCAGGAACTCGATCTATTGTTTGGCAAGCAGCATTTCAGGTGGATTGGGGATTTACCTCTAACAACATACACTGTGGAAACAGGGCAATACACAGGAGGGGGATGTGCCTGACCTGACTACAGACTGTAAGTGCTGCTATACTGCATTTGAGTAATGTTGGTTTAACAGGGTGTGTGTGGATATGGCTGTCCTACATGTTGCAATACCTGCCATGTCAGTGCTCTGTGTATGAAGAATCCCCATCTGTAAGGTCATCTGCAGACTGGACAGTGTGTGGTGCCTTTGATTTCATGTGTTACCCACAAAGCACCTATCTGTGAACTGTAGAAGGTAGTGTGAGGATTGCAGTATGTAGATGGTGGAACCATGACAGTTACTGACTTCATATGCCTCATAGGACATATGTTGCAAGAAACCCTGTTACAACACTAAATGTATGAGGTTATCACAGCAACATGTCAATATTGGCCCTGTGTATGTGTTTCCAGCTGCTACTCTGTCTGTAAGCCAGTTGGCAACCTATCTCGTGATGTAGGGGTTTATGTTCAGGCTGGTGAGTTTGTCTATAATTCCCGAGTGAAGAATGATGTCAAAAGCCTTGGCGAGGTCAAGGTAGGCTGTGTGAACTACCTTCCCCTCATCTATGGCCTTGGTGACTGTCTTGAAGAAGTCAACCAGGTTTAGTAGGCATGGTCTGCCCTTAACAAAGCCGAACTGGGTCAAGTCAAGTGTTTGGAGGTTCCCACTGTCTTTGTTAATGAGTTCCATGATGATGCGCTCCATATCCTTGCAGACCAGGCTAGTCAGGCTTATGGGACGATAGTTACCAGGGTCAGTTGTGGCCCCTCCTTTGTGGAGTGGAATAACTGTTGCTGTGCACCATTCTATGGGCATGTAGCCTGTGGAGAGGCTGAGGTTGAACAGTGTGTTTAGGTGGGGGGTTAGTTTGTTCTGTAGTTCATGCAAGATGCAGCCTGGGACACCATCTGGCCCCACTGACGCTGTGCTTTTGGCTTTTGAAAGGGCTGTTTTCACCTGTGCATCTGTGATTTCCAGGACACTACATTTTTCCGGTATTGTTGTGGGCCCTTTTGGGGGTGAGAGGGGGTGAAGTTTGCACTGAATCTATTTGCCAGGATGTTGTAATATCAGTGGGTTCAGTATATTTTGTGCTATTTTGCACTAGCTCAGAGCATATCTGCAAGTTGCCACTTAGATTCTTGACATAGCTAAAGAAGGCTTTGTGGTTATCTTTCGAATCCTTGGCTATTTTTCTTTCGAAGTTAGCCTTGGAGGATTTTATAAGGGACCTTAGTTTCTTACTGATACTGATCAGGGATGTCTTTCCTTCTTGGGATTTGCTTTTTTTCTGAACTAGTTTCCTCCTTCTATTGTATAGCTTGTTTATGGCAGGGGTCCACCAGACTGGTTTCCTTCTCTTAGGGGAGTGCATCTTAGTTTTGCTAAGGATGGCACAATCCATGCATCCTTGTAGGTGCTCATAGAGTGCATTTGTAAAGGTTCCTGCATCTTGGACACTGTTATCCTTTAGCGTGGGGACTGTGAAACTTACCACCTCTGTCTTAAGTAAGGTGAAATTTGCTATAGAAAAGTTTTTCACTGTGGTTTCCTTGATTGGAGGTGGTGGTGTGGTGTGGACATCCAGAGTGATTAGTTTATGGTCTGATCTAACCAGTGACGGGTTGACCTCTGGTGTGGAACACCTGTCGCCCATGTTGGTGATGACCAGGTCCAATATTTTTTCACCTCTGGTAGGGGAGTTTACCAGCTGATCCAAGACATTTGAATTGATAAATTCCAGGAAGCGCTGGACCTGGGAGTTTGTACTTGAGTAGTTTCCCAGTTAACAGTAGGGTAATTGAAATCGCCCAATATCAGGGTGTTCGGTAGGACCTTCATGTTTTCCAGGGTCTCCAGAAAGGCAGAGTGGTGATCCTGGGTCATGGAGGGTGATCTGTAGCAGGCCACAATTTGCATTGCAGATTTACCTGATGTTAGGTGCACATGGATGATCTCGGAGGTACCATGCTGCGCCACTAACTTGGAGGTGTAGGGATCCTTGATGAATATGGATACACCCCCTCCTTTTGTGTTTCGGTCCATGTTCTGTGGCTGAAATGTGTGGTATGAGTTGTAGCCCAGTAGTGCTGGGGTGCTCTGTGGAGCCTTGAACCAGCTTTCAGTTACTGCACAGATGTCGACATTCTCCATACTGAGTAGAGCTTTGAGCTCATGCATTTTGAGATTTAAACTCCTGGCATTGAGTAGCATAACCCTCATTTTTTTATTTGTGCTGTTTACGGCGATGAGTTTGAATTTTGAGCCTTGCCTAAAAAAGGCACTATGGGGGCAGCAAGAGCCTTGGCCAGTATTCGAAAGCCTAGGGGTGGCAGGTGCAAGCCATCTCTTGCGAAGCAACAAGGCCTGTCGAGCATGTCATCCCAGACTGACAGACACTGGATCCCCTTTGAATGACACTAGAAGCTTAGCCAATTGTTGAAATTGATCATTTTTTCTTTATACTGTGGTATAATTCTTGGTGAGGGCAGGATGCTACTCAGGGTCAGGGTTATACCTGCCTGGGCTACATGATCAGAGAGCTTTTCCATGTCTCTTTTCATGTAGTCCAGGGAGGTACATCTCAGGTCATTCACACCAACATGAACAATGACAGAGTCATATTTGTACTTGTTCTGGAGTGACCTGAGTGCTTGTGTTATGTGGCGGATTCTGGCTCCTGACAGGCAGCTAACAGTAACCTTCTCCTTGTCCAGCCTAGTGAGTGGGATGTCAGTGTGCCTGACTATAGAGTCGCCTATTACTAGTGTGTTAGGTATGTTATTTTGCCTTAAGGGCTGTGATTGTGCAGCACACTGATCTTGTGTTTTATGTGTTGTCTGGTTTGTGACAGGAGGTGCAGGTTTTTTGCGTGTCTGCATTGGAGGTCTGTGATGCTTTTGCAGGTTTTTATTTAGAGCCTCCGAGTATGATTTTGTGTATTTATCTGTATTTTTTGCCAGTGCTGGTTTAGTATGTCTATGTGAGGCTGGAGGTGTGGTGCAAATGTTAACCTTCTCCTCATGACAGCCTGTTCCCATCTTGGATGGAGAGAGCTTAGCCTCCAATTTAGCTATATAATTGCATCTCTCGCATATGTTAATATTTTGTGGTAGGAGGAGAGGGTTGTCTGTGTACATGAGGCAGTTGTAACATTGCCTCAGAATACCTAGGTTCACCAGCTGGACTGGAGAGTATACCTGAAATTGCCCTTTGGTCATGCCTGAATAGTAGGTTGAGCTGCTTAGTCGCTTGGTTGGTGAGGGGTGAATAATGAGCCTTGCCCTGCTGGGCAATCAAGTGTCGGGGTATATTAGTGTTTGCTATTAGGTCTGAGCAAGTGCTGGACTGTAGGATGCTTTTTAAGTGCTTACATTGAGAGTTAGACTACTTTCAAGGGAAAAACTGAAGAGGAGACTTGGTGGAGCCAGGATGAATTTAGCCCTAGCTAAACAGTGCTGCCCGGACGTGCAAAACTGTGAAAATGTGGTTTTTATAGCAGGGAAATGAAAGAGATAGAAATTATCCCAACATGTTCTATAAACTACTAAATTATGGGCTGGAACCACTCCTCCAGGGACAGATGGCTGCTCAAAGCTCCCTCTCTCACAGGTGAACAGAGAAACCTCCATCTATCCAAGTAAGGTATGGGCAACTCAGAAAATTGTAACACAGCCCTGAATTCAGCATTAGCCTGAAAACTGGACTATACTAGCTTAGAAAGGTGGGAAACAAGGAACAAATTTTTTTAAAAGATAAGGCAAAAACAGTAGACAATGCACTTAAAACAGTTTTAAATGACTACAAACAGCAAAACATATACTTAAAACAGCTTTAGATGACTGCAAGCAATCAGAAAAGGCTTTTAAACAAATTCCCCAATTAACCAGTAAAAATATCTCAGAATTGAGCCCTGTTCCTGTAATCTTCAATCAGACAAGTTCTAACTGCACACTCCTGCCACTGGGGTGCAGGGGAACCTTCTCCAAAAAGAAGGCCTGGATTAGTGCTCAAGTTATGCAAACAAAGCTAGATTCAGCAGGCCTGGATCTAGTCAATGCTACAGCAAACAAGGCACACCAATTTCAGTAAGAAACAGTTCAAATATACAGGCACTATAAGCCTTTAACCAGAAATTCCCAGCTCAAAAAGGTAGAGTCCAGCCTCTCCTCCCACAAGAGTGCAGACCACGAACCTTCTTAATGTAAAATAACTGACCTGAAGCCCAAGTGCCTAAACTAGAACTAATACATTTTTAGAATAACAGACACTGAGCCTTCAATCAGCAGTTCCCAACTTAGAAGGATGTAAGCTACCTGTCCTGCCACAACAGTGCAGACCACAAACCTTCTTAATGTAAAACAACTGGTCTGAAGCCCAAGTGCTTAAACCAAAAGGCTTAGAATGATAGCTACAATTTAATATATGCAGGCACATGTGCATTCCCCCATAGGAGATGTAGGCCAGTGTTGAGCCAGTCTGTTTGTAGCCTGTGCAGTGCTTTGTTACATGCCTAGCAGCTTAGTGTACTTACCCAGTGAGATGTCATATCCAGATACTTGCCAGATGTACTGCTGCTGGGCCTCCCTTAACAGTCATGTATGCCAGACAGAGCAGTGGGATGCTGTACAGATGTATGTCAAGATCTAGTGGGTAGTATGTGACTATGGCACCTCTGTACCAGCAGTTAGTATTTGTCAGGACAGACAGGGGTGTGTGAATGCAAAACCTAGGGGGGCATATGTACACCAGTCATTACGTGTTATACCCATCTACATGGCTGTTAACATCCACATTGTCAGGCTTGGTCCACATCTTTTGTACTAAGGGGCTCTGTGCATACCTTTGAACTGTCCAGAGTGTGTCAAAATGTTCACATATGTTGGTCATTATCTCTGCTGTAGTCCACAGTAGCATTACATGCAAGCAGCGGCACTGTACTATGATGTCCTTAGAATGTCTGTCAGTAGCCAATGGCACACATGTGAAAAGCAGATGTGACCTCCCACACACACCATGTCTGTGAAGACAGTCACTATTACAGAAACAATAGTTTACTGATATACCTGCTAAAAATACCTGACATCCCCTTGCGCTACGTACTTGGGACTATAGGGGCTGAGGTAGGCCTACACTCCATGTTCAGGGCATATGGTAGAAATATATGTATATATAATTATCCAGATATCTATATAGATATATACACATATACATATCGACTTATATAGATGGGTATGTATATGTACAGAGATATACATATGCACACCCAGATATATGCATATACAGAGCAGTATACGTCTTCACATATACAGATAGTGATACATATGCACATATACGTATATCACGCTGCCATTCCTGCCAGCAGTTCACTGCTGTTGTATCCCCCACATATACGGTAGGGCTGGGGCCATATATCGGTGGGCTTCACCTACACCATACATGTGTGCCCATATGCACTCCAGAGGCCAGTGTATGTACAGTGGTATATGGCCTTGTATTTTTGAGTCTGGGGGGCTGCACCATGAATAACCTAGGCTGTTACAATATGTGGGAGTATCAGGTGTGAGTTGCCTTAAGGTATCTGGATGTACAGTACCATACAATTCACCTATATTGACATTACTTAAATAAATTGGGTTAATGCAGACCTACTGTCTCCTGCCATACAGCCTGTTCTGTTTCTTGGTGTGCTTGTGATGGTGTCAGTTATGCCTTGTTATGTGACAGTTACATCCCATTTGGTCAGCTGAAGTCTTTACCACCTAGTGATTGTGTACAGAGTGCAGATAGAGGCTGCTGAACTATACACCTGCATTACTTACTGTTGATTATTTGGTATCCTGTGGCCCAGTCTGTCTTTACTACTGTACTATTTGAAGTGCTTGGCCTGGACAGCAATAGTTGTGAACCTTTCCAGACTACTGTATTAGTGTAACTGTTTCACAGTTGCATTACTCTGTTTATATGGATGTTAGTGTCTGAACAGCTATATGACATGGCATATAAATCAGTTGTTGTTGTTTGTCTTTCGGATTTTCCCAGTAAATCTGTAATAGTACACAAATAATGGTTTTCCATTTCTGTAGACCTGTGTGTGGTGTTTTATCCTATGACCTCTCTGTGGGTATATGTTGCAGGCAATGTCTGTCATTTGTATGGGTGGCTCATCCAGTATCCAGTCATTAACGTGTTAACTGTAGGAATAGTGGTTGTTCCATATTGTGTGCACCTACTACATAAGTATCTTACTATACATATCTCTTTGTGTGTATGTGTAGTCAGATGTATATATATATATATATATATATATATATATATATATATATGTATATATATATATATATATATATATATATATATATATATATATATATATATATATATATATATATATATATATATATATATATATATATATATATATATATATATATATATATATATATATATATATATATATCTGTATCAGCATATATGTGTCTGTGTATATCTATCCTGGGGATGTTGATAGCTTCCACTATTTACATTTCCTATGGAAGCCAGACTGTACTGCATGATATATTACCAATACCAGCCTGACATCATACAGGGTGGGATGTATAACTGTTAACATCTTGTGCCCATGTCATGTCAGGTCCTGGTTATGGGATCTGCAACACTTGGTAGTGTATTGCAGGGCAGACGTGTTTGGCTGTGGGGGGTGGTTATACCTATTCGTACAAGACGTATATTGCTTGTGGCTCCTCAACCCCATTAACGGTGCATGTGGACATATATGTTTTAGTTAATCCCCCATTGATATCCACACATGTATGTCCATATCTATCTATCTATCTATCTATCTATATATATATATATATATATATATATATATATATATATATATATATATATATATATATATATCTGCTTACATATATATATAGCTATGTCCGTATATATGTACATAGACATATATATAGGTTCATAGGTTCATACTAGGCTATCTGCCCTAGGGCATTTATAAGCCTAGCCAGAGTGTGTTTGGCTTTCACCACCCATTTTAAATGAATTTTGCTATGCCCTTTTTATAGGTTAGTATACTGTGCCCCTGTCTAACAGAGACACAGAAGTGATACCAGGGTAAACCTATGATCTCCCATCCACTCATCAAGATTCCTCTTGAAGAGAGTCAATGAGGGACTCTGCCTAACCTGGACTGGGATTTTATTCCAGAGTGAAGGGAGCCTCTGGGTTATGAATCTGTCCCTCCAGCATGTCCTATTTATTTCAGTGCTGAGGTTCAAGTCTCTCGAGCGCGTAGCTCGATGGGATTTGGATTTTCTGAGGTGCAGCATGTCCATTAATTCCGGGTTGGACATGGCTTTAAATGTCAGGCACAGATCGCCTCTGAGCAGGTGGTATGCCACTGAGTAGAGCTGGAGTTTCTTTAACCGGGCAGCATATGGCATCTGTTTGAGCCCTTTGATCCTCTTGGTGAGGTACTTTTGAGGTCTTTCCAGTTGCTGCAGGTGTCTGGTAAGGTACATCCCAAAAGAGGCATTGTACTCAATTATGGGCCTGATGAGGGATAAGTAAAGAGGCACGATGACCTCCCCTGATCTAGATGTGAATCCCTTCATGATTAGGTGGGCTATATAAAATGTTTTTCTAACCACTTTGGCCACATGGTTGTCAAATGAGAGATTGCTATCAACTTGGGTCCCCAGGTCCCTAATTACTTCTTCCTTACTTAATGGATTACCACCTATGTGGTAATTTGTGGAAACTTTGTTTTTGCCAAAGGGGATGACTATACACTTTTTGGCGTTAAGCTTGAGGCCATGGCTCTGGCACCAGTTGTCTGTTTCTATGAGGCCCTTTTGGAGGATGCTTGTGTCGGCTGGAGAGCCGATTATGGTGCCCAGTTTGCAGTCATCTGCGAACTTGGTCAGCCACAGTCCTTCCGTGTTAGCCTGTACCTCCAAGAAATATATACCGAACAAGAGAGGTCCCAGGACTGAGCCTTGTGGGGTGCCACTTGTAACTGGTTTGGAGTCTGACATGGCTCCAGCAATTCTATCCATGTGGGTTCTGTCCTTGAGCCAGTTTGCAACCCATCTAGTGACATAGGGGTTTATATTTAAGCTGTTGAGCTTATCTATAATGCCCGAGTGGGGTATTGTATCGAAGGCTTTTGCAAGGTCCAGGTAGGCTGTGTGGACCACCTTCCCCTCATCAATGGCCTTGGTGACTGTTTCAAAAAAATCTAACAGGTTTAAGAGGCAGGATCTGCCCTTAACAAAGCCAAACTGGGTAGGATCCAGTGTCTGTAGGTCCCCAATATCTTTATTTATGAGGTCCATGATGATCCTTTCCATAGCTTTGCAGACCAAGCTAGTCAGGCTTATGGGGTGATAGTTTCCAGGATCCATTGAGGCACCACCTTTGTGGAGAGGGACCACTGTTGCTGTACGCCACTCTTTGGGTACATATCCTGTAGTAAGGCTGAGATTGAACAGTAGTTTTATGTTTGGGTTTAGTTCCTCTTGGAGTTCATGTAGGACGCAGCCCGGGACATTGTCTGGTCCCATTGATGCTGCGTTTCTTGCTTTGGAGAGGGCGGCTCTTACCTGAGCATCTGGAATGTCAGGGAGGCAGCACTCTGCTGGGATAGATATTTGCCCTTTTGGTGGGGAAGGGGGGGAGTTTGCGCTGAAACTGTCAGCTAGGATGTTGGCAATGTCTGTGGGTTTGGTGTATTTTTTGTCATTTTGGACTAATTCTGAGCATATCTGGGAATTCCCACCCAGGTTCCTAACATAACTAAAGAAAGCCTTGTGATTATCCTTAGTGTCCTGTGCAATTTTTCTCTCGAAGCTGGCCTTAGATGATTTTATGAGTGCCCGTAGTTTTTTGCTAATACTGATCAGAGATGTCTTCCCTTTTTGGGATTTTGCTCTATCATGTAGTAGCTTCCTCCTTCTATTGTATAGTTTGTTTATGGCTGGGATCCACCAGACAGGATGCCTAACTTTGGAGGATTGGGTCTTGGTTTTATTTGGGATTGCATGATCCATGCATTCCTGAAGGTGTTCATAGAATGCGTTTATAAAGGATTCTGCGGTCTGGGCCATATTTTCCACAGGTCTGGGGGCTTTGAAGAATTCCACCTCGGTTTTGAGGAGTGTGAAATTTGCTTTAGAGAAGTTTTTCACTATGGTTTTCTGGGCAGGGGCTGGGGTTGGGATGTGAATATCTAGTGAGATTAGTTTATGGTCTGATCTTACCAGTGAGGGATACACTTCTGGTCTGGAGCATAGAGTCCCCATGTTGGTGATGATCAGGTCCAGTATGTTTTCCCCTCTTGTTGGAGTGGCAACAAGTTGTTCCATAGCATTTGAGTTTATAAATTCTAGGAACCTTCGGGCTAGGGTATTGGAGCTTGAGTAATGCTCCCAGTCTATGTTAGGGTAGTTGAAGTCACCCAGTATAATGGTGTTTGGAGAGACCTTCATATTTTCCAGTGTTCTCAGGAAGGCTGAGTGGGGTTCCTGGGTTTGGGAGGGTGGTCTGTAGCAGGCTATAAACTGGAAGGCAGTTTTACCCACTGTTAGTTGCACATGGATAGTCTCTGATGCTTCGTGCTGTGCCACCAACCTGGAGGTGTGGGTATCTTTGACGAATATTGATACTCCCCTCCTTTTGTGGTTCGGTCCAAGTTTTGGGGCCAAAAAACATGGTATGAGGTATAACCTGGTAGTGCTGGGGTGCTCTCGGGAGCCTTGAACCAGGTTTCTGTTACTGCACAGATATCGATGTTCTCCATGCTAAGGAGAGTTTCGAGTGCGTGCATCTTGAGGTTTAGACTTCTGGAGTTGAGTAGCATTACTCTTAGTTTCCTATCCCTTGTGATACCTATGGAGGTGCGTTTGTCTTTTCAGCCTTGCCTAAAAAAGGCACTGTGGGGGTGGCAAGAGCCTTTGCCAATATCCGAAAGCCCAGGGGTGGCAGGTGCAAGCCATCCCTAGCGAAGCATCGTGGCTTGTCGAGCATGTCATCCCAGGCAGACAGGCATTGGATCCCCTTTGAATGACACCAATACTTAATCCAATTGTTGAAATTGATCATCTTGTCTTCATATTGTGGCATCATTCTTGGTGAGGGTAAGATGCTACTCAAGGTCAGGGTCATACCGGCCTGGGCTACATACTCAGAGAGCTCCTCTATGTCTCTTTTCATGTAGTCCAGGGAGGTACGTCTCAGGTCATTCACACCAGCATGGACAATGACTGAGTCATATTTGTACTTGCCTTGGAGTGACCTGAGTGCTTGTGTTATGTGGCGGATCCTATCGCCCAACAGGCAGTTCACCGTGACCTTCTCCTGGTTCAGCCTAGTGAGTGGGATGTCAGTGTGCCTGACGATAGAGTCACCTATTACAAGTGTATCAGGTGTGTTGTTTAGCCTTAAGAGCTGTGACTGTTCAGCACACTGGCTTTGTGAGCTATGTGTTGCACGTGTTTTGTTTTGGGGTAGAGGTTGCTTGGGTGTCTACTTTGGAGGTCTCTGCTGCTTAGGCAGATTTTTATTTAGAGCCTCCGAGTATGTTTTTGTGTGTTTATGTGTTTGGTTTGCTGTCGTGGTAGGTCTATGTGAGACTGGAATTGTAGTGAGTGTGGTTTCCTTCTCCTCCTGACTGGTTACGCCAGTACTGAGTTGAGAGAGCTTAGCCTCCAGTTTGGCTATATGGTTGCATCTCTCACATGTGTTGGAATTTGTTGGGAGGAGGAAAGGGTTGTCTGTGTACATGAGGCAGTTGTAACATTGCCTCAAGATTCCCAGATTCACTAGTTGGACCGGAGAGGAGATTGACACATATATATATATATATATATATATATATATATATATATAGATAGATAGATAGATAGATATATATATATATATATATATATATATATATAGATATAGATATATAGATATATATATATATATATATATGTATATATATATATATATATATATATATATATATATATATATATATATATATATATATATATATATATATATATATATAGATATGTTGTATCTATTTAGATATGGGCGTGTATATTCTGAGGCCCCCTGCACTCTTCCATGCTCTGTGTAAGATTAGGAGCTCAGGCAGCGTGCCTCATTATTATGCATGGCGCGCTGCCATCCTGCTCCTAAACGGTCACTTCTGTGCATGACTAAGCAAGTCCTGCATGGAAGATTAGAAAATCCGGGAGACTATATACCAATTTTTTACCCATACTTATGAATATGATCCTTATGATGTCTCTAGTATGGGAACCTGCCAGTTGTATGAGCACTCACACAATAAGTGCCAGAGTTATGAAGTAAATTCATTTAAAGTATATTTAATCTTCAGTAGCATTCGCAACACCATTTATTATGTAAAACATTGTAGGATGATGTAATTTCAATGCTTTCTCACACAAGTTGTGTTAACTTGGACTGTAAGTCATTTGCAACAAACTAAATAAACACTGCAATCCAAAACATTGCATATTCGTGTGTGTGTGTGTGTCTGTGTGTGTGTGTGTGTGTGTGTGTGTGTGTGTGTGTGTGTGTGTGTG